>NC_063067.1:26896871-27196871 GCF_018812025.1 Megalobrama amblycephala
TGGCTGATTTCGTACGTCATTGCATCATTTCTACATCATTCCACATGCTTTACACTTTCAAATTTCAGTTTTTAATCAAGTGTTTACATGTCCTATCGAACAGATTAGAAAAGGTTTAAACCACCCCTTACAATCAGAATGAAATTTTAAAATCTGATTTGGCAAATTTATTCTGATGACATTGTTGCATGTAACTTAAAGGGATAGTTCACCCAAAAATGAAAATTCTGTCATCCTTTACTTATCCTTTACAAATGATACACAATCAGATCACATAGGCTGCTTGGCAACTCTATAACTTTTTTTTAAATCTAAAGCTATAGCAGCAACATTAGCTGTGTTTACATGGGTTCTAATAATCAGACTAGTAGCACAGATGGAATATAAAGTCACATGTTAATTGGAATGAATTTAATTATTTAATTCAGATTGAAAGGGCATGTTTAAAACTTTTTAAAATCTGTTTGATACTATCAAATACAATCCAAAATCTCCTTCCACTCATCATCTTATCCACAAGCTCCTTGTTTTGGCCGTTGAAATGAGCATTTTTACTGCTTAAATATAAACAGCATGGCACAAAGCTTAATGTCCTCATCGTCTCCTAATTAGGACCCATAATAGATAAATGTTAAGTCTGTTTTTAAAACAAAGAAAAGCTGTGTAGTGCAGTCGTGCAATGTGCCAATTGTTTTGACATGATTATCGGGTTAACTAACTTGTATGCAAGTGCTCACAAACTTTGTTCGAACTTTCACAGTGTACGCCTGCCTAAAGGGTTAGTTCACACAAAAATGAAGAAAAAAAAAAGACTCATCCTTATGTCATTCTGAACATCCAAGACTGTGTAGTTCATCTTCGAAACATAAGTGAAGATATTTTAATGAAATCTGAGAGCTTTCCATCCCTCAATTTACAGACCATGCATCTAACACTTTGACACTTCAAAAAGTTCATAAAGTGATTGTAAAAGTGATCCATTTGAATGGAGCAGTTTAGTCCAAATTTTCTGAAGAGACTTGTTCGCTTAATGCAATATACAGTTTGAGTTTAGACTTTTATTCACATATAAACATTAATTAGCAAACAATGGAAAATGGAAGCTCAACTTGTTTGTATATGCACTAGTGTGTTGAATTTGTTTATTATATAAGGTGATCAAGTTTATTCAGAAAATTTGGACTAAACCTCTCAATTAGATTAGATTTACGATCTGTATGAAATAATTTTATTTTAAACATCAAAGTGACAGTTGTGTAGACTTTATTTGTGTCTTGAAGATGAATGAAAGTCTTAACAGGTTTGGAACGACATGAACTCGTGTCATGATAAAAACAATTTTATAACTTACAATATATACATGATAATATTTTAATGATTTCAAAATACTTTGAAGAATTCAAAAAACTTTATAAATCACAATTCATTTAGGCTACATGAAATATGCCCTTACTGTATTTTTTTCTTAAATTATTTTTTTTGTGCTTTCGTGTACATGAAGATGTATTTTTTGAGGATGCTGCTATGATAGACCCTAGATTTAAGGGAAAGGTGAAAAATGAGTAAGTCTGACAGTGACACGATTATAAATGTAATTCGGTAATTTAACTGATCTTGCCTAAACTCGCCTAGTCAGAGGCAGTTGCGTTCAGTCAGTGTTTAAAATCTGTAAGGAAACAGCTAATAGTAAAACTTGTTTAGAATATTAAAGTAAAACTACTTTAAAATATTATTATTTTACTATATTTTTCAACAAATGCAGCCTTGGTAAGTGGAAGAGACTGCTTTCAAAAGTAAAAATGCAGCTTCAATGTAATCTTCTCTTTCAGCTGCCAGAGGAGGATGATGATGATGATGATGGCAGTGGTGACCGAGATGAAGAGGAGGAGGAACATGTAAGTTAGACACGCTTTCCTCATTCCTTTCTAACAAATAATAAACCTGACTACAACAACTACTACAATAACATTGTTTTTAGCTTCCAGTTTGCAAAAATCCAAAGTGATCCTTGCCTCAGAAGAGCCTGAGAAAGACACACTTCCTCCTCTCACAGCTCTCCATCATCTTCCTCCTCAACACTGTTGGAAAGAGTGTTCTACACAGCTGAGGACACGGTAATGAGAGATCTCAAATTCTTCCTGAGAAAGTCCACATGTTAATTTTCTTGAACAAAAACTGTACATGTATTTTTGGGT
Organism: Megalobrama amblycephala; assembly: GCF_018812025.1. Classification (NCBI taxonomy): domain Eukaryota; kingdom Metazoa; phylum Chordata; class Actinopteri; order Cypriniformes; family Xenocyprididae; genus Megalobrama; species Megalobrama amblycephala. The sequence goes on from NC_063067.1 coordinate 26,899,067, forward strand.
GGGCCAAACTATTATTTGAAGAAATGCTAAAAATCTCTATATTGCTCTTTATACATATCTTTTACTCTTTATGAATGTCATCTTCTAGATTTTTTTTATCTTTTGGGAAGCTCAAGGACTGTATATCTTTGGTAATTGTGATATCGTCTGGTAAAAGTTCTAGTAAAGCAGTATTAAAGCACATTACCTCAGTATATATTACTCATACAGGACACTTAGGAAATGGTTTAAAACATTTTTTTGCAAATAAAGTAATAAAATATCTGCTGAATCTTTTTTCACATATTTGTCATTTTTGTGCTAAATTTTGGAGAGTAGTAATCATAAGAGTATAAATATAATTGATAAAATCATTATTTAACTATACCCATCTCTCTAATGATGAAACACTTTTTCAATAAAAAGAATAAAACATTAATCATTTGGTTACATTTATTTATTGATTGTATTGTTTGGTCTATGAATGTGTTTGATTTATGAATTCATGTGTTCAATTTTCTGTACTCATAACTTAATAACACTTGGTTGCATGGTAATGTTAATGTATTGGCTTATTGTACAAAGTAACAATGCTGATGATTTCATGGATGCAGTGTGTTTCTAGCCATTTTCTATCATAATTTAATGAGGGCATCTATTGGTTTCCATTACATATTTTGATCTGCAAATGTATTAACCAAACCAATACAATTCCTTATAACAATTAGAATTTATAATGTTTTATAGCAGAGAATTAAGTGTTCAGTTCTGCATGGATTCTGTGCATGGAACACAGAAAGTTCGTTAACTTTGGATGGTATAATGGCATGTTGTCCAATGTCCATTATCCCTTTATGTTGTACCTGTTTTGTCATTCCTGTTCACCAAATGTTTTGAAATAAATAACTGTTAACAATTTTATTATTGTCTGCAGTTGATTGCAATGTTTTAGAATATGGGTGATTCTTTTAATGATGGCTAATATTAAATCACAGTGATACAGTATTTAAATTGTACAGTGAGATACTGAATGCAATTAATGTATGTAAATGCAATTGAAATCACAGTATTTATTTTTTTCTTCTACAGTAAAACAATCAATACTGTAAATACAACTAAAATCACAGTGTTTAATTGTTTTTTATTTTACAGTGAATACACAAAATACTGTAAATGGAAGTACAGTACCCTTACTGTAAAACATATTCACAGTAACTTACTGGCAACAATTAGCCAGTAAGTTACTGTAAATACAACTAAAATCACAGTATTTAATTGTTTTTGATTTCACAGTGTATACATAAAATACTGTAAATGGAAGTACAGTACCCTTACTGTAAAACGTATTCACAGTAACTTACTGGCAACAATTAGCCAGTAAGTTACTGTAAATACAACTAAAATCACAGTATTTAACTGTTTTTGATTTCACAGTGTATACATAAAATACTGTAAATGGAAGTACAGTACCCTTACTGTAAAACGTATTCACAGTAACTTACTGGCTAATTGTTGCCAGTAAGTTACTGTAAATTTTACGGTAAATTTTTTACAGTGTACATATATATATATATATACATACACACATACACACATACATACATGTATTTGGAATGTTGGGTGGGGTGTTTTATCTCTTCTCATCTTTTCTCCTCCTTTTTTACATCCTCCTCTCTCCTCATATTATCTCCCTCTCTCTGTTCCTCTCTCCCTTTCCTTCTCATTACACACCTTCCATACCCACACTACCACGTTTATTCTTACACCTCTTTTTCCCCTTCTCTTGCATATTCTTATTCTTTTATTGCTCTATGTATACTTTCCCTTTCATAATTTCCCTGTTACATTATGCAATTATGATACATGTGTAAACGGATAGAAAAACTGAATTTCCTGTGTTGTGTGTATTATTAACCAAGCAGTTATCATCAGTTCTGTTTGTGTTTGTACAAATTATACATAAATGTTTGTGAATAGCTGTGAAACTAGTGCTGGGAAACATGAGGTGTTAACTTGAGGTGTTGTCCAGCAGTGTCAGAAGTCGGAAGTTATGGGTGATGTGCTGTTTTCCGTTCTCGGCTCTCTGCGAGGCCACAGTTTCATTTTTAGCTCACACAGCCACTAACAGTCACACTGGCCTCTTTAAGTGAGAGCGGCTACATTTTTTTTTTTTCATGGGTCCCCCCATCAATTCGTTTTATTTTGTCGAAGAATTGAAGAATTTTACATGTGACATTAGATGTGTGAGCTTGATGTAGTTGCATGATGCAAATGTAGTCTAAACCTAAAAAAAGACAAAAAAATGACTTACAGAGATTTTTGTTCAACATGGAGACCTCCTACAACACGGAAGCACAGACAAACACAAGAGGAATGCTAAGGCATTTCGCTCAACACATCTAACAGACATTGGTTTTACTGTGTCAAAGTCTTTGACAATAAATCAAAAGGCTGAGCAAGCAAGCTATATTGCTTGTCATACAGCAAGACAGTTCAAGTGATCATATGGGTGAATTGGTAAATTTGAAAAGGACTTGAGCATCCATCTACAAAGTATACAGCACTTATCAGCAATGTCATAGCCTGTTGCATGTTGAAATACTTGCTGGAAGATGTAATGTCCCTCCACTGAGAGCACATCCCTAATTTTGTAGTAGAGCATTAGATTCTGGGCAACAGCCCATATAGATGGAAGCCCGCCACAGCTAATCTTTTCACAAAGAGCCACCATTTCCGAGCATGAGGAATAAGCACTGTCAAAGTCAGAGACTAGCAGGGAACTTGTGTAGAAGAAATCAGAGTTCAGGTTCTACATCTGTAGAGGAATACGCTGGCACATGCAGAGGGAGACATGAAAGGCAGTCTACTGTATGGTATGGTTTTGTGAACCTGGCTTGTAAACAACATCATAGTCAAAACAAAACAGACGTGCCGATCAGTGAGTGATGTGCAATACAGCTCTATTCATTCCTTTTGTAGCGAGTAAGGTTGTGAGTGCCTGGTGGTCTATGCGTAAAGTGTCGGCCCCACAAATACGTGCAATATGTGTACTTTTCTGTAGCCCACATGCATGCAAGTGCCTCCTTTTCAATGGCTGAGTATTTATACTCTGCCATCAGGGGTTTGAGTGAAGGGAGGGGTCGTACAGAGCTAGGGTAGAACTGGACGCTAAGAGCTGCTTGACCTCATCAAAACTAGTCTGGGCAGCTTCAGACAAAATGAAAGTATCTTTATCCTGGACACATGCACGCATGGGAGCCACCACAATTGCAAAATTCGAAATAAACTTTGAGTACCATAAAACAAGGCCCAAGAAGGATCGTAAGGCAGTAGCATCTGATTCACTCCTGTTGTTTGTCGCACTCAAAATGCTAGGGGGAAATGCTGGTATAGTCACATTTTTAAAATTTAAGTACCGGTTTGGTTCCGAAATCTGTACTATTGACAGCACTGGTTGGAACTCAATGACATATGCAAGAAAAATTAGAATTTGTGTATGGTTTTGGACATTTGGTGTGTGGTTCAGGTGTTTGAGTGTCAGGTTTCAGAAATTGTGTGACAAGTAAGGATTTTGTGTGCAAGCAGTTGAAAAAAAATCGTAACAGACATTGTGGACATAACGGCAAAAGAAAACTGAAGTGCGGGATATTCTCGTTGCCAGTTTGTGATGTTGTAAGATGTTAAAGAATTAAAAAAAATAATAATAAAAAATAAATAAATAAATCTAAATGATTGTCTTTAATGTAGGAAGCATTAGTAAACAGGACATCAGCAACTTGTCAACTCAACTCAACTTCATCATCTCACTAGGTTTTATTATTAGATTTTACTGCCCTCTAGCAGTCATATTCAGCATCACAATGATTCGCAGAACACAAGTGCTTCAATGTTGGGATGTAAAGAGATGGAGAGGAGATGTGGAGATGATGGGCGGTGCAGGGGAGGAGAGGGATGACCTTTTTAGGGTAAACCTAATTTAATTTATAAAATATTTTTTGTATTAATCCTTACAGGCTATTATATATATATATATATATATATATATATATATAACAAGTATACTAATACTAACAATAGATGCATATGGTTCAGATTTATTTTATTATAAATATGGGGCTATATTACACCTCCCCCTTGGTGCTCTTTTCTTTTCCATCTCTCTAATCCTATTCTGCTTACAGGCAATCGAAGATAAGTGGATAGTGTTTGCCCTCCTGCTTTGTTGCAGTTTGATGATTTTTGTAAAATATCAGAGTGGTTTCAGTTTAATATGATCCAAGCTCATTTATTGATAATAAATAATATTGATGATAAATAATATAATAATATTGGGCTGGTTTTGAAGCTGTGGTTGCTTTAATTATTTGTCTTCCAAGAGCTGGCAACACTGTTCAACACTGTTGCTTTTCACTCTGTACACTCTCAGAAATAAAGGTACAGAAAAGACCAAAAAAAGGTACAAATGCTCGTCGCTGGGGCAGTACCCCCAAGGGGAACAAACTTGTACCATATTAATGGGTACAAAGAAGTACCCCTACAGTTTGTGCCTTTTAGGTACAAATATGTACCTTTGAGGGTACAAATGGCTCATCGCTGGGTGGTACCCCCGAGGTACAGCAATGGTACCCTTTTATATTGTACCTTTTGAGAGACAATTTGGTACCTTAGCAATACATTTGTACCTTAATCCACTGGTACAAAAATGTACCCCATTAGATGGTACCAATTTGTTCTCGTTATGGGTACCACCCCAGCGACGATGCCATTGTACCTATAAAGTGGCAAAAATGTCCTTGATAAATAGAAAAGAATGAGAGCAAAAGAAAGCAATGTTTTGTTTTCCCACAATCAATGATTTAAAAGAAGTTAAACTGTACAAATTAAAATACTGGAAAGAGAATAACGACCGCACACCACAATCTTCGTTTGCAATAAACTTTAATAAACAAAGTTTTTCACATTTAAACAACTTTAATAGAGAATCACTTTATGAATGCATTACTTACTGCAGTGTAAGAACATAACATAAGATAACATAACGCTTTATATTGACTAAAAGCTACTGTGAGTGTTCATTGTATGCTTAAAGGATTAGTTCACCCCAAAAAGAAAATTTCCTAATAATTTACTCACCCAATGCCATCCAAGATATCCATGTCTTTCTTTCCTCAGTGGGAGAGAAATTTTGTTTTTTGAGGAAAACATTTCTGGATTTTTCTTCTAACAATGGAGTTCATTGGTTACCATCGTTTTTAAGTCCAAATCAATGCAGTTTCAAAAGTCTTTGAAGTGTTTAAACGGGCTGTACGCGATCACAGCTGAAGAAGAGGTTGTTTTCTAGCGAAACGATGTCAGTTTTAAAAAGAAGAGAATGTGGTGTTTCAATATTAGATGCTCCAGTCTTAGAAAGAAAAGACCAAACTAATCTGTGGTGGACAGGACAAGTTTCACACCTAGAATATATTGTCCACAGCACATCAGGCCCTCATCCACAGGAATGGTTACTCTGTCAATCCTCGTAATGATGTACTGTCATGTTGTGCTCTTCAAACTTCCAATGTAGATCGGCTGTGGTCTGGTCTTTGATGCGGTCTCAAAAACTGCTGCAGAGGGATGCAATAGTGGCTCCACGCTAAGAGATAAGGGAAAAAATAAATACATTTTAGGAGTTTATAATGCATCAAGACATCATTACAAAAATAACGGTCCATGTAAAACTTACCGGTACAAAATTAAATTGAAAGAAATGAAATTCACTTCCGACTTCCAGGCAACGGTGGCAGAAGATATGCAAGAACAACCATCATTGTGTAGCACTTTTTAATCTGAAAATTAATGAAAACAGATTAGAGATGCAACAAATGTTTAAGTGTAGGATTAAGAGTAGGGCTGCACGATTAATCGCATGCGATTGTCACGCGCATTTCGTCAGTAAAGCCGGTTCCCTGATTACCACTAAATCGTCATCACCTGCTTTCAAATGGAGCGGCATTTAATAGACAGAGCCGTAGATCACTGAAAAGCCACGCAATATCGCGTTCATTATCGAAGGCGATTCATCTGCGATATGAACGCGATATTGCGTAGTTTGTCAGTGATCTACGGTTCTGTCTATTAAATGCCGCTTCATTTGAAAGCATGTGATGGCGATTTAGCGGTAATCAGGGAACCGGTTTTACTGACGAAATGCGCATGACAATCGCATGCAATTAATCGTGCAGCCCTAATTAAGAGCAGCCTATGGGCCTAGGGTTGTTGTGATAACCACAATATTACAATACTGACAAGCCAGCCACAGAGGATGGCAACCATGAAGTTTATTTTATTTATTTTTTTAAGACTAAACTGTCCACATTTTACACTCAATGCATGTGTTTTTAAGGTTAAATAAGTTAGTAAGGGTGAAGAGGTTTTTTTTTTTTCATTAAGACTTGAATGTGTACCATTACCATTATTATGTATTTACAGCAGCTCCATAGATTTGCACTAAAGAAACCTAAACAGTCAGAGATCAACATGTGCAATTACCTGCATCTGTCCTCCTTCACGTCAAGTCATATTAATGAATATTTGTTATGATAAATTAAACAAGAGATGTGCGTGTAAGTAAAGACTTCACACTTACATAGTATCTGCTTGGTCTTCCATCCCCCCTAAAAGAGAAAATTACTCCTTTCCAGGGTAGAATCAGCTTTCAACTCCTCAGTCTTTCCATCTGTTATTTATCCAAAAGAGGAAACATTTTCAAAATATATCAGTATCAGCAAATATATCAACTTTTGCATTGTCTATTAAAATATCTTTTTTTTACACCAAAAAATGAAAATGTTATTGTTACTCCCCCTCATGTTCCAAACCTGCATGAGTTTCTTTCTTCTGCTGAACATAAAAGATATTTTTAAAGAATGCTGGTAACCAGACAGTTGACGGTAGCCTGTGACTTACATAGTTGGGAAAAAAAAAATATAAAAATACTATAAGTCAATGGATAGCATCAAGTGTCCTGTTACCAACATTCTTCAGAACGTCTTCTTGTGTGTTCAACAGAAGAAACTCACACAGGTTTGTAACAGTATGAGGGTGAGTAGAATTATTTTTTTATAACTTTATGTAAAAGAAGAAAATAAGTAAAGACTGAAATGCAATGAGACCTACACACACAGCATATCCGAGCAGCATTAGTACTCAAGCCATTGTGGGAGTCCCCTTAGATGTTCATCTTCACTGCTGATTAAATCAAAGAACAAAAAATTTAAGAACAAAGTATTGATCTCAACAAAATACATTCATTTCTAATATCTATCAAACAGTCAGATGATGTTGTAAGCTGCATGTTAATAAGTTATATCATGAGAAATTTAGAGGCCAGCTGACAACAACCAAGGCATAAGATAGATTGACAGACAGAACATAGATTGCAAATTATATTGCCTAAAAAAGTCATCTAAAATATCCTCACATTAAAAATACATTTACTATACAAAAAACAAAATACGTTACCTGGATTTGACGGCACTCTCCAGCATTTATGGTAGGGCTCCTGTGCTTGACGTGAAATCGGTCAAACCTTCATCTCTGTCAACATCAAATCAAATTCTTGACAACGTCCTTGAAGAAAATTCATACCGTAGAAAGTAATGCGATGAGAACAGACAACATTTCACTCGGTCAACCGCAAAACACATCACAGGAGCACTGTGAACGTACCTGATACAGCAAAGCAAACGCTCCACGTTAAATCCTTCACTTATAATGCACTCTTTTGGTTGTTTATAATGATCTGGTGTGCTGGACAGCTTGTCGTGCGCTCTGCCTGGCTTCACTAACGCTACACTGCTCGACGCACGTCGCCACTCTCCTACTAATTAACAACATATTTGTTAGCTAACTATTTCTATGATCGTTTTTTTCAGCACTACGCATTTTAACAAGTATTATCTACCGTAACTTACGGAACGGTCCAAAGCATCGCGATTCCCCTCAAACCAGGCCGGAGTGAAAAGAGCGCGATCCGCCGCAGTTTGAAAAGACGAGAGGCGTGACGTGATTGGCCGACAAAAACAGCTGTTAACATTTCGTGTAATAAATTGAAATATATATAATGTATATTTATTTTTATAAATGATTATTCATTATTTATAGAGCTTTTTATGTGCTACCATATGAAATATATGTATTGTTTTTATTTTCATAAACACAAACTGCCCGCCCAGGAGATAACACATTTATTGTGTCAATCTGTCCAAGGCATACCACATTTACAAATTATGACAAAGGCTCTATCAGTCTTAGAAAAGGCACGCATAAGTAGCTACTACCCCAGAGGATTGTGTACCCTGTAACTTGAAAAGTACTTCTTAGTACCCCACAGGAAGTGTACCCTTTGACTTGAATAAGGTACTTTTTTGTACCCTACAGGATGTGTACCCAAAAGGTACTTCTAAGTACCCCATGGGAACACGATAGGACCTTTAATGGTACATTTGTGAATGTTGTACCTTAACTATTACTTTATATGACAATGTACCTTTTCAAAGGGTACATATATGTACCTTTCACCATGCATATTTCATTGTGTACCCCTTTTCTTTGGAAAGGTACTTTTTGGTACTCAGCTGGATACATGTTTGTTCCTTTGCTGGCACATTTGTGAAATTTGTACCTTAAAGTACTTAATTGTACCCTCACTGTACCTTTATTTCTGAGAGTGTACGTTACCCTTGGGAGATATCATGAGGAAGCATGGCGTTAGTTTTCACTGTTACGCTGATGATACTCAGCTCTATATTTCTTCGCACCCTGACAAAACTTACCAATTCACAAAATTAATGGAATGCATAGCTGATATAAAAAAAATGGATGACCAGTAATTTCTTACTACTAAATTCAATACTGTCTAACACTTGATGGCTGCTCTGTTAAGTCTTTGTCATTAGCGAGGAAACTGGGTGTGCTCTATACACACCCAATCTTGGCCTATCTTATTCTTACCAATCTTTCATTTGAAAGTAGGGTTGCCACCTTCAATACAGAAAAATAAGGGACGCCTGCCGCAGCGGGGGCCACACCCCTCGGGGCCACGATGACCACAGTCCCCATGGCGTGCCAGTGGTGGTATATCATAACTTAAAACATGTTTTCATAAAAATATTAAGATTGATACCATTGGATATTATAATAAAATATCTGCTATTGAAATCAGTGTGAACAGATGCACTCAGTCTCTCACTATCACAACTTAAGTGGTCATATTCAATACACAGCTATGACAATAATAAACATAGGCCAAAAAAGTGTGACTGAGACCACAAAAAATAAGCTTTTGGAGGAACTTGTGAGATGTGATCCATATTTTATTAACTTATTAAATTAACAGATCCATAACTTAGTAATTATAAATTAAACAAATTGTAAATTGTCATTTGTTGTGAACAAAGATTTTGGCTAAAATATTTGTCAGTGTTTGCAGTAACACCATCCAAACAGTGAAACCACACCAAAATAACTGGAAATGATATACCTACAAACATTTCTTATTTAAGTAAAACACTTAACAACATTTTTATTATTGGTAGGTAAATATATTTATGTATTTATTTATTCCATTTTTATATTGTCTATTGTTAATTCTATAGTATTGAATGATGCAATTATTTAAATTGGTTAAGCATAACAAATAGTTGTTTATTTTATTCACATGGGTACTATTTTGATTAAATATGTATTAAATATATCTCTCTTATCTCTTATTAAAGTAATGCTTATGTGTCTGACTGTACAAATTAACCTTAATAAACAAATCATACCATTACATGACTAATGCACATTATTAACATTATTTCTTAATAGGCAGCATATGAAATCTAACGTTATCAATCAAAAACTTGTGATAAAAAAAATAAAATAAAACATTACACTATCTGCCTCAGGAGAGAACCGGCGAGGCGGCGTCCCGCCCTCCTCTGACTCTGATTGGCCGTGATTCACGGCCCATGAACCTGAAACAAACCAATCAAACCATGATGGCAGCGAGTATTACCCAATCAGGGGCAGAATCAGGACGTGTCTTCACACAATGCGGGTGGGGTGATTTGCATGGGATGCTGCATAATATGGACCTATGTAAAATACGGGACAAATCGCGTCCCGTATTGATTTGATACGGGACGTGTCATTTTGTCTGTAAATACGGGACGATTCCGTATTTCACGGGACGGGTGGCAACCCTATTTGAAAGCCATGTTTCTAGCATCTGTAAAACCGCATTCTTCCATTCTTAAAAATATATTTAAACTACGACATGCTCTCAATGACAAATGCGGAACAGTTCATGCGTTCATGACCTCAAGGCTAGATTACTATAACATTCTACTGGGTGGTTGTTCCGCTCGCCTGTTAAACTACAGCTGGTCCAAAACGCAGCAGCTAGAGTTCTTACTAGAACCGGGAAGTATGACCATATTAATCCGGTTCTGTCAACACTGCATTGGCTCCCTATTAAACATCGTATAGGTTTTAAAATCTTGCTAATTACTTAAAAAGCACTAAGTGGTTTAGCTCCCCAGCACCTGAGCGAGCTCTTAATGCATTATAGTCCTTAATGTCTATTGTGATCTCAGAATTCTGGCAAGTTGATAATACCTAGAATATCAAAATCAGCTGCAGGCAGTAGATCCTTCTCCTGTTAAGCACCTAAGCTTTGGAACAGTCTTCCTATCACTGTTCGGGAAGCCACACTCTGTCAGTTTAAGTCTAGACTAAAAACACATCTGTTTAAACTTGCATACGCATGACACATTATCTACTTCTATAATTCAAATCATGTAAATTGTTAGGCTGCATATATTAGGTCAGCTGGAACCGGGAACACTTCCCATAACACCTGATGTACTTGCTACATCATAAGAAGAATGGCGTCTACGCTAATAATAGTCTCTCTCTCTTTATTCCAAAGTTTGCCGCAGCCTGACAGATCCAAGCCGTATCCAGGGTCGTTTCTCAAAACCAAGTTCGCAAACTTCGGACTCGCGTCCTTGGTAGTTAGGACTTGGCAAGTTCGACTCAGGAGAACGAACTCCCGTGGACGGGAGAACACAAGTCCGGTGATTCTGCAAATGGTACAGCAGTGTACTTGATAACGTCACTCAGCTCGCTCTGGCTTCTCCGGTTATCTCTGTATGTATATTTTAGCCAACAATAAAACGAAATTTGTTATTTAAACACCACTCTGCCTCTTTTCGTTTTATTTAAAAAACAAACAAAAACATATTAATAGCCTCAGGCAACGAGTGATTGATTAAAGAGGCAGGTTGTTTAATATTTCGTTTTGTTATAAATATATGCATACATTTATAACAAAACAAAATATTAAACAACCCTGCCTCTTTTCGTATATATTTCAAAAATATTAAATGTAATACTATTTGTGCATACTCTGATTATCTTCACTGTAATGAAATGAAATAGGCTGCCTAACATAAAACACAACCCTGTCTCTATTTGTTAAATGACAGTTTTAATGATCAATAATAGCCATTATAAAAGGTAAGAATACAATAAGAAATAAAGCAAACAATTCAGTCAAGCGTACAAAATCAGCGCTTTAGTAGGACACAAAATTTAAATAGCCATATATAAAGTTATGAAACGTCACGTTGCCCTCTGAGGGGTAAGGATGCTCTCGGCTGGGCACATGAGCGCTGAGCGTCCGGTGATCGCCTGGATCTCACAACTCCGACAACGTCAGATCAAATTGTCAGAAAAGCGCAATCTTGATCAATAAACCACAAATTTGAGCTTTAAACCAGCACATTCTCGCCTTAAAAACTCTTAAAACTACATATCATGACATAATAACAATATGTTTAAATTATGCGGGCTTTCTCCTTTACTATTGACGCTTGCTGCGAGATGCATTCTGGGATACCTGGCTGTCTCAAGTCTGCACAAGTCACCTCTCGATGCATCCTCGATAAAATGGGCGGATCATCCAAATTTGAACTGAACTTGGCTAGATGTGAACTTAGAATTGGAACAGTACTTGGACAGCGACTGATGACGTTTCACAAGTCCACAAGAACATAAGTACAGACAAGTACGCATATTGAGAAACGGCCCAGATGAGATGAAGGACCTGCATCTAAAAATGATGATAACGCAGCCCTGACGTTTCAACTAAAGGCCTCCTTCCCTTTCCTTTCCCTATGTGTAGATAAAGCGTTGTCAAATTATTCCAGTTCGCATAGATCCGCAGACACAATTTTTCTGTATTATGCGGACCAGTAAAGTAATTTGGCAAATATCACTTAAAAAAAAAAAAAAAAGCTTCTATGCACGTACACACTCAAACACGCAGACCTACAGACTAAACACGTAAATGAACGGCAAGAATGCATTAAAGGTATTCGGTTTTCAGTAGGAAAGGTGTCATATAAGCAGCCCCTGAAGTAATACAGTGGGTATGGAAAGTATTCAGACACCCTTAAATTTTTCACTCTTTGTTATATTGCAGCCATTTGCTAAAATCATTTAAGTTTTTTTTTTTTTCCCTCAATGTACACACAGCACCCCATATTGACAGAAAAACACAGAATTGTTGACATTTTTGCAGATTTATTAAAAAAGAAAAACTGAAATATCACATGGTCCTAAGTAGGGCTGCACGATTAATCGCATGCTATTCTCACGCGCATTTCGTCAGTAAAGCCGGTTCCCTGATTACCGCTAAATCGCCATCACCTGCTTTCAAATGAAGCGGCATTTAATAGACAGAGCCGTAGGTCACTGAAAAGCCACGCAATATCGCGTTCATATCGCAGATGAATCGCCTGCGATAATGAACGCGATATTGCGTGGCTTGTCCGTGAACTACGGCTCCGTCTATTAAAAGGCGCTCCGTTTAAAAACAGGTGATGGCGATTTAGCGGTAATCAGGGAACCGGCTTTACTGACGAAATGCGCGTGAGAATAGCATGCGATTAATCGTGCAGCCCTAGTCCTAAGTATTCAGACCCTTTGCTCAGTATTTAGTAGAAGCACCCTTTTGATGTAATACAGCCATGAGTCTTTTTGGGAAAGATGCAACAAGTTTTTCACACCTGGATTTGGGGATCCTCTGCCATTCCTCCTTGCAGATTCTCTCCAGTTCTGTCGGGTTGGATGGTAAATGTTGGGACAGCCATTTTTAGGTCTCTCCAGAGATGCTCAATTTGGTTTAAGTCAGGGCTCTGGCTGGGCCATTCAAGAACAGTCACAGAGTTGTTGTGAAGCCACTCCTTCGTTATTTTAGCCGTGTGCTTAGGGTCATTGTCTTGTTGGAAGGTAAACCTTCAGCCCAGTCTGAGGTCCTGAGCACTCTGGAGAAGGTTTTCATCCAGGATATCCCTGTACTTGGCCGCATTCATCTTTCCCTCGATTGCAACCAAGTCGTCCCGTCCCTGCAGCTGAAAAACACCCCCACAGCATGATGCTGCCACCACCATGCTTCACTGTTGGGACTGTATTGGACAGGGTAGCGTTTCCCAAAAGCATCGTAAGCCTAAGTTGATCGTAGCTCGATTGGTGGCAATGGAGCTATGATCAACTTAAGCATACAATGCTTTTGGGAAACGCTGCCCAGGTGATGAGCAGTGCCTGATTTTCTCCACACATACCGCTTAGAATTAAGGCCAAAAAGTTCTATCTTGGTCTCATCAGACCAGAGAATCTTATTTCTCACCATCTTGGTGTTTTTTAGAAAACTCCATGCAGGCTTTCATGTGTCTTGCACTGAGGAGAGGCTTCCGTCGGGCCACTCTGCCATAAAGCCCCGACTGGTGGAGGGCTGCAGTGATGGTTGACTTTTTACAACTTTCTCCCATCTCCCGACTGCATCTCTGGAGCTCAGCCACAGTGATCTTTGGGTTCTTCTTTACCTCTCTCACCAAGGCTCTTCTCCCCCAAAAGCTCAGTTTGGCCGGACGGCCAGCTCTAGGAAGGGTTCTGGTCGTCCCAAACATCTTCCATTTAAGGATTATGGAGGCCACTGTGCTCTTAGGAACTTTAAGTGCAGCAGATTTTTTTTTTGTAACCTGAGCCAGATCTGTGCCTTGCCACAATTCTGTCTCTGAGCTCTTCAGGCAGTTCCTTTGACCTCATGATTCTCATTTGCTCTGACATGCACTGTGAGCTGTAAGGTCTTATATAGACAGGTGTGTGGCTTTCCTAATCAAGTCCAATCAGTATAATCAAACACAGCTGGACTCAAATTAAGGTGTAGATGTTACTGTAGCTTTACCCATTAACAGACAATACTTCCTTGAAAATAAATTCCAGAACAATAACAATAAATAATGAAATTATTCATAATAGATAATGCTTTACAATTAACTCTGTTAGAGAGCTTACATATAGCAATTTATCTGTTCAATAAAATATCTCACTCACCTGGCTGAGTAATAAAAACACCATATCTGCATTGCTTTTACAACATTTCAAATCCCTCAGTACTTGCCATCTCCGAAAAGTCAAGAAAATCTTGATTCTCGTTTTATTATGAGGTCTTTATATAACTGCAGACCAGAGATCTCCAACATGGTGCGTGAACTCCAAAAGGGGGGCGGGGTCTCCACATGCAAAGACTTTCATCATTGGCTCTGGCTTCATTCAATTGTTCAACATTCAACATACATGTCATGTGCCTATCTGCCAATGGGATGAAGGCACGCCCTGTTTTGGAGATCCCACCCCATTTTGGAGTTCCCACCAGTGTTGCCAAGGCTGCAATTTTCCCACGAATTTGGGCTACTTTAACACTGTTGCCACAGGTTATTTTTTTATGTCAGTGGGATATATATATATATATATATATATATATATATATATATATATATATATATATATATATATATATATATAGGCATACTGTCAAGTTTTTTCAGATTTTCATTTCAGCTCTGCCCAAACTTGAAAATGGCTTTCAAAGTCTGAAGGATGCAAGAGGACAACTCATCGAACTTTACTGTTTTATTTACTTCTGTTTTCAGAGGTGTTGGCAGAAGTAACAAATGAAGTAGACTTGGGTAAAGTTGGTTTTATATTCGCACATTCGGACTTCTGATAAATTCAGACTTTCCAATAAATGTGCAATAAATTAATGTTTGCGAATTTTAAGCAGTGACATGATATTGACAACCAAAGATTGTCAACTTACAACATTTTTCACAGTCGATCAAAATAGGCAAGTATTGTTTTAATGGCATATTTACTTGTGAATGTCCACTGAATGTCCAATGTAGTGTGATTAACAAGGCTATTGAATACGGATGTCCGAATGTGCGAATATAAAACCAACTTTACCCAAGTAAGAAGTAGCAGTACAGTAGTTGCGTTAGGTTGATAACCTTTAAAAAGGTAGATTCACAAAGAAAACAAAGCAAAATATGCATTAATATAAAGAAAGATATTTAAACTAACATCAACACATTAACTATAATCAACTAAAAGTATATTATAATGTTGACAAACGTAAAGCACAACTTTCAAACTTAATTGTTCAACACAAATCATACAAAGCTTAGCATCAAACAGTACTGTAGCAAGTTCCATCAAATAAGCTGAAATACAATACTGACATTTCAAAGTTGATATTTTTGAAAAAAGTTCACATAATTGTTGAAGTAAGTAATGTTCATACCAGTTGCGTATTCAGGCTTGAATTTGAGCTGAATGAGTGAAAGTCCTTTGTTTTGTCTCCAAACTTTTCCACCTGCATGTGCTCTCAGAGGTGCACCACTATATTGTTCCCCTCTGGAAACACAACCTATCAGGTTCCAGCTTAGCCACTACACTGCCCTGTTTTTTTTTGTTTTGTTTTTTTAACATTGAGGAACTTGAAGTGAATATTCACTTTTTCTTAACGCAACACATACCATACCATAATGAATCAGGGTAAGACAAAAAGATTGATCATGAATTTTAAATTTTGTTCATTTTGAACAGAAAAACTTTAAAATGTCATCTTTAGTGTATCTTTAAGTTAGTTTTGTGCAAATTAAATGGATACAATTATTTAGAAAAAATGCCTTTCCTCAGGATAGATTGAACCTGAGTGTTAATTCAAAGCATATGTATGTTAATTATAATTATTATTATTATTATTATTTCTGTAACTGCATGATGTTGTAATCAAGTAGATTGTGAAGGCGTTTGGGTAGTATTATGATACAGTTCTCATAATTTTGACTTCAGTACAAAGAAAATGAGGGTATCTGGCTTTTCAAAGCCAGTTGATTGAATGATCAAGTGAAAGTCTAACTTTGTGTTAGTTATTTTAATGTAAATAATTCAGAATCAACACATTAAAAACACAAACACACACAAAAACAGTATCTCAAAAAATTTTTTTAAGCGGGTGGCACTAATACAGTAGAAAAAAAATAAATCTTTTGTTCAATATGCAAAATATTCCAGTGTCATGTTGTGATATTTGTATCTGCAAGTAACAAATGAAACAAAGATACAGATATAACTATGATTACTTCTGCTAATTGTAATTTCTTGTTGTCTGTTATTTGTCTCCCTCTACAATGTCTTCATTTAAGGCAGTATGCTGTCTCGACAACAATTCTACAATTCTCAATACAATTCTACATTTTCTCAAGCTGCAAACAAGCTTTCACCTTTAAAAGTATACAACAGTGCAGCTGCTACTAGACAAAGTGCTGTGCTAATGCAAGCTTTTTTAATATAAGCATATAATTTTGCTGCCTCAGTGCAAATATAGAAACTCCTTCATGATGTTGATTGCTGACATAATGGTTCAGAGTCCTGGAGAGGCAGACACATGACAATAAATTCAAAATCTGTTTTTATGGGTTTATCATACTTGAAATTGTTAATCTACACTAGAGCCTAAAATTGTTCATCCCAGGTTTGAGATTTCACACTGAACATTTATAAACCCTGGATGGGACTTTTTATTTACATATTTACAGGGATAATAACAGTGATTATTATTTATGAGGTTACTATGTTTTTATGACTGTACAAAGTGCATGAAAATTTAATAAAGCACTGAGGCAGTTTATGACCCAGGGTTAAAAAACAGGCTTAAAACGGCTTAAAAACACTGTTTAACACCAAGAGGTAAGACTTTAAAAACCAAGTTATAAAAAGTTATAAAAAAAAACACCTTTAAAATAGTGTCATTTAAATACCTTTAAATGATGTCAGGCCACTAGCTTCTGCCGCTGGTGAGTCTTCATCTTCAAGAGACAAAATGTGAGTCATTTGTGATAACTGATTTCTGAGATTGTGTAATTATTGCTTAGAAACATTATTATACTCCTGACATTGATGGTTCCATGGAGAACGTTTAACATCAGTGGAACCTTTTCATTGCACTGAAGGTTCTTTATAGTTCAAAAAAGGTTCTTTAGTTTATTAAAATGTTTTCCACATTAAAGGTGATAAAGAGGATCTTTTCGTCGACTGAGAAACCAAAGACTGTTACTGAGTTTTTGAAATGAGCGCATGCATAAGAACAACCCCCCTCCTTTCGAGGGAACGCCTCCCAAAACTCGTGCACGAGTAACGGAACACGAGTGTTTACCACCGGCATTCGCCGTGTCATGTTAGTGGATTCATTATGTCGGACTCACCGCAGGTAACTCATAATCTGCAGTTGTTACTCCTGTCTCCGGACAAAAACATTGCATGCGGCGCCTGTGGAGTGTGGAAAGTTACTGGAGCGCGCAGCCGCGCTCGTCTCTCACAAGGAATGTCATGGCAGTGATTGACAAGCCAGAGGGCCAATCCGCGCACGTCTCTCACAAGGAATGTCACGGCAGTGATTGACAAGCCAGAGGGCCAATCGTTTACGCGATGATCGCGTAAACGATTGGCTGATGTTTTTAAGGCCCTACCTTGTGCACAGATGATGTATATTAATATTATTCCTTTCAGTATACCTAATAAATAGTCTTTTATCAGTTAGTAAAGACAGTTTCAGGTAATATTGCAAAAATGTATAAAACAAAACATCCTCTTTAGCACCTTTAAGACAAATGGCTCTTTTAAGAACTGATCACTAAAAGTTATTTGGTTCACTGTGAAGAAAAAACACACTTTGGAACCTTTAAAGGGTTAGTTCACTCAAAAATGAAAATAATGTAATTTATTACTCACCCTCACGTCGTTCTACACCCGTAAGACCTTCGTTCATCTTCTGAACACAAATTAATATATTTTTGATGAAATCCGATGGCTCAGTGAGGCCACTATTGAGAGCAATGCCACCAAACCTCTCAAGATCCAAGATCATGTGAGTTCAGTGGTTCTGCCTTAATATTTTAAAGCGGCGAGAATACTTTTTGTGCGGCAAAAGAAAAAAGAAAATAATGACTTTTTAGCAATATCTCATGATGGCCGATTACAAAACACTGCTTCGGAGCTTTAAAAAACTTTTGTTCAGAATTAGTCATTCGGATCTCCTCTCAAATGGCTAAACTGTTGAAATCACATGATTATGACGCTCCGAACCACTGATTCGATTCATAAAGCTCTGAAGCAGTGTTTTGAAATCGGCCATCACTAGATATTGTTGAAAAGTCGTTTTTTTTTTTTTTTTTTGCCACACAAAAAGTATTCTTGTCGCTTTATAATATTAAGGTAGAACCACTGTACACACATGAACTGTTTTAAATATGTTTTTAGTACCTTTATGGACCTTGAGAGGTTTAGTGGCTTTGCTCTCAATAGAGGCCTCACTGAGCCAATGAATTTCATCAAAAATAATTAATGCCATAATTTTCATTTTTGGGTGAACTAACCCTTTAATATTAAGCGTGTAATTGTACACTCTAAAAAATAATGTGTTGGCTCAACAACAACAACAAATTTTTCATCAACCTGTTTAAGTTATGAAAACTGAATTAAATTATGTAGAGGAAATTACAAATTTGCAACAAACACAAATTTTTAAGCTGATTACTCAAAAAACTGAAGTCACTCCAACTACTTGAATACTACAGAAATTTGACAAACACTTTTTGTTATACTAGTTGAAACTCTCTCCATATCCTGATAGCAATCAATAATAGAAGTGGTCTAAATATTAAAACATGTACATATATATTCTGTGAAAGTCTCAGGATAAAGAAATTCGGTCATTCGGTCCGATGTCCTACCTGCCTGTCAACTTATGCATTTCCATATCTCCTCACATCATCAGCGCTATGCTATCAAGGCTATGCAGAGTTGTAGACAGACAGTCACCGAGCACCAAAAACAAACAGCAACCTTTTACAGTTCCTACTGAACCATAACAATGATCTTATGCCACATTCACACCATCGTAACAATAATTACGATACCCGTGAAGTTCTACCCAGAGCTGTTCATGTCTTCAGACTCGGATGTATTTTTTTTCTATGTCAACACTATCAATGGCGAAATGAACCTGCATCATTCAGGTGGTAAAGGTAGAGCTCTGTAAGTTGTTTACATTGATTATTATTGTAATGTTATGTGCTTTGAGACATGACGTCATTTAACACAGTCTCTCATGACAGTTTGCAGACTCTGCTTTGTGCGTTTATGTGTTTTGCAGGAGATGTGGCTTTGGAGACGCTCTGAAGGGAGGGTGGGATCTTATGCTTTCAAAGCTAGCTTGCTATAGCCACTCCAAAATTGCTTACCCTACCTGAATGTTTAACATTATTATGTCAGCAGAACTTAAAATGTTTAATAGCATCAATAAAATAGAATTTGTAACTTTTTAAGGTCCCCTGGCTTACTTTTTAGAGTGTACTGAAAATGACAATATTGATTTATGTTACAAATATTATTATATGATAGACATTTGTACACGTTTGTTAGATCTCTTACCTTTAATCACACCATCTTCATGAACGGCTGAAACACGATCAGTGAGCAGTTCTTCTTTTTCCTCACATTCTGAATGATATTAGAGAGATGGTAGGGATTTCTTTTAGTTTAAAAATCCAAAATCATAATTCTGCAAAATGCCAGAAAACTTTACTTGTTAAGTCACTAATAATTTTTCATATAATATTATCACAAAGTATAAGATGTGATATGAAATAGTACCTTTTATTTAAGTAAATGATTACATGATTGTGTTTTTAATTGAAATGTCAGCCAAACACAGTAAAAGGCACATTATACCTTCCATCTCTGTGGGACTGTTGTCCATGCACTCCTCCTGGGGTGAAGCAGTTTCTGCAGAGTAATTAAAGACTCATATAAATATAAATGTGGATACATTTCACACACACAGGTTTTTTTTTTTTTTTTTTTTTTTGCTTTCAAAGTGAGGACATTCCATAGGTGTAATAGTTTTTATACTGTATAAATTGTACATTCTATCCCCCTACACTACCCCTACTCCTAAACCTACCTATCACAGAAAACATTCTGCATTTTTACATTTTTAATAAAACATTGTTTTGTATGTTTTTAAAGCTATTTTAAATTTGATGACTCATGAAATGTCCTCATATTTCATGTTTACATCGTTATACCAGTGTAATACCCATGTCATTATACAAATTTGTTTCCTCATAAATCACAAACACACACACACACACACACATACACACACACACACACACACAAACACACCTACCCATCACAGAAAACTTATGGTTATTGGAGTCTGCCATTGAGAAAAACAAGTCCTCTTGTACTGTTTCTTTTTTCTCTAAACATAATGATAAGAGACAAATGTTCTGTAAAAAGTAATTCAATGTAAAATGTTACTAATATAATTAAAAACACAGAAGGTACATGTTACTGTTTTTACTGTATTGTTAAACAAATAAATGCAGTCTTTGTAAGCATAAGAGATTTCTTTCAAAAACTTTTAAAAAATCTTGCCAAACCCAAACTTCTGAATGGTATTGTATGACAAACGTCAATGGCTTACGTGTTTAAAAGCAATTTTATATTTTTAGGCAGCAGCAAATTACACTAAGTGTACTAGAGGGTAAATAGTGTTAACACTGAGTGTAAATAAGAGGAGACACTGTTTACACCAACTGTAAATATCAGCAAATGGAATCCTGTTTACATCCATTGATGGATACTATTCAAAGAAAGTATAAAGTGTAAAAGTGTAAAGTGTAGAATCGGTACTACATTATTTGAAGTAAGTCTAAGCAATGGGTGACACAAGGCTGATTGTTGGTGCTTGGTGTAAATAGACACTGCTTGTTTTTTTTTTTGTTTTTTTGTTTTGTTTTTTTAATGAACAGACCACTATCATCAATTAAGACACTTAATTTCAGAAGTATATCATTTGTTTTCTGTTTGTACCTGGTTTACGGGTGAATCTTAGAACGAGGCATCCAATGATCAGGATTATAATACAGCAGACGAGACATCCTGAGATGGCCAGCAGAATTTTTCTTTTTAATACTGTAATAAAGAGGGAAATGATAAAGTTAATCAAGTTAAATTAATATTCCCTTCAAAATTCTATATAGAAATTATATATAAATAGTTTTTTTTTTTTTTTTTTTTGTCTGTTACTTGGTAATAGGATACTTATCGAATTGTTCAAAATGTCTTCAATCCACAAATCATTTACATCTATACACTGTATGAAAGAAGTTTAATAATAATTATTCACATTACTCACTAATATTATTGGCCGTGAAGCCCTCACTCAGAGCAGAGTACAGTGGTCTCTCTGTCCTTATTCCCTTGCACTTGAATTCACTTTTAATAGTTTCTTCAGTTGCTGTCACTTTGAACATATGTGATGATCCATTGAGATTCTGTCCATTCTCGAACCAGGCGTAGCTCCACTGTCTGCCGTCTGAGATGTTACACCTGAGGGTCAGGATATTTCCAGACATAATGTCGCTCAATTCAGTCTCCAGACTCAGAACTGCAGGTGGACGCGCTTAGAACAAAACAAATAGGTTATTTCATAAATAATTTGTTATAAACTTTATTTGATACTGAGCCTTCTAATTACTTCTAATCTTTAAGCATCAGTGCTTTTACTTTTACTACTTTGGGTAACTATTTAAAATGCACTTACTTGTTAAAATTGATTTAAACCATGTATGTTCAAACTAGCATATCATGCAGTAAACTACACTTAAAGTGATAGTCCACCCATAAAAAGATTCTCCCATCATTTACTTACCTCATGTCCTGTATTTCTTCCATTGAACATAAAATAAGATATTTTGGAAGTCAGTGGGGTCCAAAACAGCATTAGTCCACAATGACTAGTAGTATGGATAAAAATAAGTACATTCTTCAAAATATCTTCTTTTGTGTTCCACAGAAGAAAGTTTTACAGGAATATGATTTTCATGTTTTTATTACTATTATTACAACTATTACTAGCTTCATATTTTCATATTGTTCATATTATTTCATTGAGTGCTTTGCCAAGGTTATATTTTATAAAGTAAATGGCCACAAGAGGCAGTTTATATGGGCTCAAGTGACTAACTTACCTTCAACTCGCACTTGTAGAGTCTCACTATAAACTGAGAAGTCTCCTCTCTTTGCTTTGCAGTGATAGACACCAGTGTCAGAGAGAGATGCTGATTTGATGGTGTGATTGGGTTTTGCTATCAAGGGTTTTGAGTTTTTATACCAGTGGAATTCCCATCCATCACCAGGCATGTTACAACCAAGCTGGACTTCCTCCTCAGTGTAGAAGAACTCAAACCACTGATCTTTTCTGATATGTGGTTTTGGTGTGTCATCTAGAAACAACAGAGGTTAAAGAAAGAAAGAAAGAAAGAAAGAAAGAAAGAAAGAAAGAAAGAAAGAAAGAATGGACCACCTTCAAACAATAACTTTGAGTATGTTTGTTATTCTAGGTAATTTGAGACTATGAACTGAATTTCCCACTGAAAATCACTTTCCACTCGAAAATACAAAGATGCAACAGTAAAGAAGCTAAATCAATCCTACACTCAAAAACATGAATCATGTTGCAAAAGTCTCATTCTTACTTGTTTCATTTATGTATGATTGACAAATATGCATCACATTGAGTTTGTCAGTGTGTGTTAAAACTGTGTAATACATAGACCCAAATAATTGTTTGAGTGAACAGAAAGCAGAACAAAATCATCATTGACCTCTTTAAGGATCCTGACTGTCACTATCTGAATTATATGCTATTGACAAATTTGGATGCTGCTAATAGTGTCTGACTGCTGAAATCTGTTGTCAAGAGTAGGCAAGAAACTGCTGACATGAACCACTGTACATTGATAGAGGCCAATGCAAATGAAAAATATTTTAAAATATAAACAGCTTATATAAACAGATTTTTTGTGTGTGTGCCAGTCCCCCTTTCTTTCACATATATCAATAATAGAATATCATATTTTCATAAGTAGTTTTACCATAAATATGAAGTTGCAAAGCTTCTGCTTGTCTTGTAGTCACTGGCGTTCTCTTCAGGTGTTTTCCTCTGCAGGTATAATTTCCTGAATGACTCACTTTTACTAAGCTGATTGAGAGTGTGTCTCCAGAAAAGGAAATGTTCTTGTCAACTGAAAGCTGAGCTCTGTTTCTAAACCATTCATAGCCCCATTCTTTTGGACCACCATCGATTGAACACTTCAGAGTCACTTTTTCAGTTGGGTAAAATGTTTTCCATTCAGACTCTATTGACAGTTTTGGTTTAGGCGGCTCTGCACAGATAAACACCATAATAATGTAAGAGAACTGGACATGTTTTGACATTGTATTATGCCTTGATGTATAAAACAGATTAATCTTACCACTTATATTCAATTTTGTGGACTCTGTGTGTGTCATCTCTCTCCTTTTTATGATGCAATTGTATTCCCCGTTTTGATCGAGTGTAGCATTTAGGATAGTGTAAGTGTTATTGTTTACTAGCACTGAATTTTTTTGCCACTGATATTGCCATTTTGAAGTCTCCTCCTTAATGCTACAAATGAGTTTGACTTGTTCCCCAGTGTAGATCTCTGGGTATGGTGGATCTTGCTTCAGAAGGACTGCTGGCTTTGATCCTTTAGAATGATAAAAAATCGTAATAATAATTTATTTATAAAATAATGTATAATTGTTTTTATACATACAATATAATGTATATTATATTTTAGAATCATCCTTTATAATTACAATGTTGACATTATATAATAAGCATGGGGTTAATGAATTATGCAAAAATAAAGATCTGTGTTCGGAAATATTAAAAATGGCTGTATTTCACAATGTGAAGGATTGTGTATTAGTCATGACATGCTGTTTTTATCTAAACTGATAATAGATTATTCTGTGACAAAAACTTACCATAAACCTTTAATGAATGTATTTTGCTTTTTGCGGTTGTCACCGTCCTGCCCTTCAGCTCAGCTTGACAAGCATAATCCTCTTTATGACCAGACTTCACTGAGAGAGTGAGAGTGTTGTCTTTTATTATTCTTTTATCACTGGAGACAACATTTTCTGAGTCCTTGAACCACTTATAGATCCAGTTTTCAGATACAGGAATCACACACTGCAAAGACACTTTTTCACCAGGAAATGCTTCTGTCCATTCTGACTGGATTCTTGCTTCAGGCAGATCTAAAGGGGGAGAGGAAAACGAACCAAACTGTAAGGTGCATCTGTTCACATAGAGCCTAAAGGCCTGTACACACTGGGACGAATATCGCACGCGATTATCGCCGCTGTTTAACGCCTCGTGACTAAACAAAAGGTGCCAATGTGAGTGTGCACACCGACGTGAGAAACGGCAGGCGTAAAAGTGTAATTTTTCAAAAAACTGGTGTCAATTTTTTCTGGTTTGACGCGCTGCGTTAAAAACTGGCAGACCAACGAGATTGCCGCTTTTGTTCACGTACATGGAGCTGCTGAAGTTACAGTAAAACACGACTCGGTGGCGCTCAAGCACAAAACGGTCTTACCGAGCACACATTGATACCAAGACGACGAAGAGGAAGTAAGTAGACGAGGAAGACCCCTACAAACTATCCCTGCATCTCAATCAGCTCCCTAGCTTCCTAGGTCGTATAAATGAATGTGGCAGACTCCCTGATCAGTGCCCTGACTACTGAACTAGGGAGCTGATTGAGATGCATGCTATGGGTGCTCTGCCAGTTCTTGGCCACACCAATAGATGTGTATTATTTCTGTATTTTTACTGTTTTTTTGTTTTTTACATTCAAGAATATAGTTGAGAATGTCTATTTCATAAATTTGTATATTTGCACTACTGTTCACTTGCACTTCCATTGTGACTTATTTGCACTAGCCTACCGTTTCTGACTACCATCTCTCATGTCATATATATGCCATATATACCATTTTATATCTGCATTTTTATCTTCTTTAACTTTATTAATATCATAAATATGTTTATTTGCACTACCGTTAAGCACAAGCGCCATATACTGGCAGGGAGTGAATTTGCACATTCACTCTATGCATCGCCAGTGAAAATCGCTTGGGTATGAACACAAAAAACATCTCAAAAAACGCTGAAGATAAGCGTGTGCGATATTCGTCCCGGTGTGTACAGGCCTTAATACTAAAACTAAGTCTATAGGAGCAACAGAGGTAAACAATAAATAATGGACCACCTTCAAACAATAACTTTGATTTTGTTTGTTATTCTAGGAAATCTGAGACTATGAACTGAATTTCCCACTGAAAATCACTTTCCACTCTAAAATACAAAGTTGCAACAGTAAAGAAGCTAAATCAATCCTACGCTCAAAACATGAATCATGTTGCACAAATCTAATTCTTACTTGTTTCATTTATGTATTACTGAGAAATATGCATCACTTTTAGTTTCCTTTTAATGGGAACTTCAAGCTGCGTCGAGACGCATTGGGATCATCTCTGCATGATTACGTCTTGAAGCACTTGTGAAATCGAATCACTGGCATGACGGGGCATCAGAGCGGGTGACGTCACAGACCAGGAAACTATAAAGCACACCTGAAAACAAAGAATGCCAGCTTCTGTGTCTTCAGCAATTGTGTGTTATATATATGTGTGTGTAAAGACACGAAATGGTGAGCAAACAGCAGTTTGTCAAGTGTGTTTATCCCTGCCCTTGTTTCATCACGGGTGGGGATACACACGAGGAGCTGCTAGAGGTTGTGACCAGGGCAGTAGAAAAGTTACATATTGAGTGGCCTGTTAAAAGAAATGAGGCACGTCAAAACAGCAAGCTCGATGAGGGATTTCTGCCCGCTAGGTCACAACCTTAGTGTCGGGGACTGCCGTTCTTTCCCGACCTCCACACTGAGGTGTCAGGGTTGTGGCAGAGACCAGCACAGTACAGAGTGTTCAGCCCCCAGACTTCTGTCTATTCCAACATCGTGGGGCTAAAACATTATGTTTATGGTGCGATGCCTAGGGTAGAAGAAACGCTTGCGAGCTATCTCTCTCCAGAGTCTGCATCGTCCCTTAAATCCCCAACGCTGCCCACCAGACCTCTAAGAATTACATAAGCGCTGGTGGGCAAAGCTTATTCAGCAGCAGGTCAGGCTGCAGCTTGTTTGCATACAATGTCAATTTTACAAGCTTATCAGGCTGACCTGCTGGGGGAAATAGCTGAGAGCGGTGAAGCTAGTTTTGAAGCTGTACAAGAACTCAGAAAAGCCACTGATCTGTCTCTCTGGGCCACCAAGGAGATGGCTAAAACAATCGGCCGGTCTATGGCAGCCCTGGTGGCCACGGAGAGGCATTTATGGCTAAATTTATCCAATATCAAAGAGAAGGATAAAAGCGTTCTCATGGATGCGCCGCTGTCTTCCCTGGGCCTCTTTGGCGACTCTGTCACATCCGTCATCGAGAGGTTCCAGGAAGCCAAAAAACAGTCAACGGCCTTCCAAAAGTTCCTCCCCTGCCACTCTCTACCCCCTGAGGCTGCTGAGCGGGAGCAGCATCAGCCGTCAAGCAGCTCCTCAGCGCATAGAGCGCAACAAAAACAGAGTGTCACCACCCATGCTCCCCAGCAAAGAGCTTGGGGACCGGGGTGGGCGACACAATCGAAGCCTTCGAAGGGTAAGACAGATCTGAGGACTGTCATTATTGCTAAGAAGTCTTCAAAGAAGTCCTGACACCAGTGGCGTGGGACTTCTGAGGGCAGCCCCCTGCGGAGAGGGTCCTATATCACACTATATGGTATCCATCCCTCTTCAGTGCCCTCAGGGGGCCGTTCTGCCAACCCTGCCACCTCGTGTGCTTCAGGGTGCAGCGGTCCCCACCAACCCTCCGAAGAGGGTCAAAAAACTCAAGAGGCCAGTCTCGAGAGACTGGTTCCCTTAGTAGGATTTCTGGCAGAATGGAAACTTCTCCCCAGTATTTCTCAATGGGTCCTGCCCACAATAGAAAAGGGTTACAAAATTCAGTTCGGGTCTCACCCGCCCCGGTTCAGTGGGGTCATCCCTACGGTGGTGGACCCCGAGCAGTCTCTGGTGATGGAACAAGAGGTTCTGAAGCTCTTGCAAAAAGGACTATAGAAAGGGTTCCTCCTCCCAGCAAGCTGTCAGGGTTTTACAGCTGATACTTCATTGTTCCAAAGAAGGATGGAGGGTTGCATCCTATTCTAGATTTACGCGTGTTAAATTGCTCTGTTCAAAAGCTCAAGTTCAAGATGCTTACACTCAAAAAGATCATCCCAGATCAGATCAGATCTGAGGACTGGTTTGTGACAATAGATCATGTATCCATCCATCCTCAGCACAGGAGGTTCCTCAGATTTGTTTTCGGGGGCGAAGCTTATCAATACAGGTTTCTTCCTTTCAGCCTAGCACTTTCACCCTGCACCTTCACGAAATGCTTGGATGCAGCTCCATAATACAGCTTGATTCTAGCTCAATCCGAGCAACTGGCAGTCCAACATCGAGATGTTGTTCTGTCCCACATGAGAAGGTTAGGAGTGAGACTCAATGCCAAGAAGAGTGTGCTTCTTCCAGCTCAAACTACCAACTACCTAGGGGTAGTCTGGGATTCCACCATGATGCAGGCACGTCTGTCTCCTGCTCGGGTGAATTCCATTCTCTCAGCCGTGAATGGGGTGAAATTAGGCCAGTCACTCACTGTAAAACAGTTTCAGAGACTGTTGGGCCTGATGGCAGCTGCGTCCAACTTGATACCTTTTGGCCTGCTGCACATGAGACCCTTACAGTGGTGGCTCAGGACCAAGGGGTTTTCCCCGACGGGAAATCCTTTTTGCATGATCAAGGTCACGTAGCAATGCCTTTGTCATGTGGAAGAAGCCTTGGTTGCTGTCCCAGGGACCTGTGTTGGGGGCTCCTTGTCGTCGCGTAATGCTAACGATGGATGCTTCCCTCACAGGCTGGGGGGTGATCATG
Organism: Megalobrama amblycephala; assembly: GCF_018812025.1. Classification (NCBI taxonomy): domain Eukaryota; kingdom Metazoa; phylum Chordata; class Actinopteri; order Cypriniformes; family Xenocyprididae; genus Megalobrama; species Megalobrama amblycephala. Next base: position 26,927,389 of record NC_063067.1, read on the forward strand.
AGTGGTTGCTCAGCTCAGGGTCTTTGGGAGGACCATCTACTTTCCTGGCACATAAATCGACTGGAAATGATGGCGGTATTTCAAGCTCTCAAATACTTCCTCCCAGACCTGAGGGGCCATCACGTGTTGGTCCACATGGACAACATGTCGGTGGTCTCCTATATCAACCACCAGGGGGGTCTGAGGTCTCACCAATTGTGCAAATTAGCCCATCGGATCCTCCTGTGGGCCCAGGGGAAGCTCCTCTCCCTCAGAGCGGCTTATATCCAGGGGCATTGAAATGTGGGGGCAGACATCCTGTCGAGGCAGGGGCTGAGGCCCGGGGAATGAAGACTCTACCCCGAGGTGGTGGAGCTCATTTGGAAAAATTTCGGTCACGCAGAAGTCGACCTGTTTGCTTCAAAAGAAACTTCTCATTGCCCACTGTGGTACTCTCAGCCCAGGCTGTGTCTGTACTCATTTCCCCTCATTGCCCACTGTGGTACTCTCAGCCCAGGCTGTGTCTGTACTCATTTCCCCTGATTGCTCTGCTCCCAGAAGTTCTGGAGAGGGTTCGCCGGGACGGGGTCCATCTCATTTTGATAGCCCCGTTCTGGCCTACCCAAGTTTAGTTTACAGACCTAGTGTCTCTCCTAGACGGCTCCTCCATGGAGTTCCCCATCAGACAGGACCTTCTGTCTCAAGTGGGCATGATACTTCACCCCTGCCCGGAGTTCTAGAAACTGTGGGCCTGGCCTCTGAGGGGGCTAGGCTCATAGAATCCGGTCTCCCAACCGAGGTTCTGGAGACCATACTCCACTCCAGAGCTCCCTCCACTATAAAGCTATATGCATATAAATGGAAGTTGTTTTCTACTTGGTGTGGACAACGTCAGTTGGACCCGTTCCACTCCTCTATCAGTAATGTGCTGCAATTTATCCAAGAAAGATTCTCGGATGGTTTATCTTCTTCTACCTTGAAGGTATATACCGGCTATTTCCGCTTACTGTATCATGCTCCTTTGGGGGGCTCTTCTGTGGGAAGAGAGTTCATTGTGGTACCCAGAGGCTGAGGCCTGGGACTTGGCTATTGTGTTGGAAAGGTTAGCTGAGGCTCCCTTCGAACCATTAGAGGAGGTGTCTGAGAGATTCCTCACTCTCAAAACTATCTTCCTGTTGGCAATTTCACCTCTCAAAAGAATTGGAGATCTTCAAGCACTTTCTGTTGCTCCCTCATGTTTGGAATTTGTGCCTGGTATGGTTAAGGCTTTCCTTCATCCTAGACCTGGTTATATACCCAAGGTCCCCACCCATGTCCCAAAGGCTTTGGTCTCGGAGTCCCCCTCCATGATATATGTGATGCGGCTGTGTGGTCCTCTCAGCATACCTTTTTTAGGTTTTACAACCTTGACTTGGGCTCCATTCCGGGGTCTGCTGTGCTTTCATCTCAATGATAACAGACAGGCACTGGGCATTATGGCGTAGTTGGGATTGGGTTACCAATGTGTCTTGACACAGCTCGAAGTTCCCATGAAAGGGAACGTCTCGGGTTACTTGTGTAACCCTGGTTCCCTGAATAGGGAACGAGACACTGCGTCGCCCTGCCATTCTCTCTGCATGCCTGTGAGCATCTTGCTTCAGCCAATCAGAAGCTGGCGCAATTGGAGATCTTCAAGCACTTTCTGTTGCTCCCTCATGTTTGGAATTTGTGCCTGGTATGGTTAAGGCTTTCCTTCATCCTAGACCTGGTTATATACCCAAGGTCCCCACCCATGTCCCAAAGGCTTTGGTCTCGGGGTCCCCCTCCATGATATATGTGATGCGGCTAATGCGACCTAAATAATTGTTTGCGTGAACAGAAAACAGAACAAAATCATCCTTGATCTCCTTAAGGCTCCTGACTTTCACTATCTGAATTATTTTGTTAATTTGTTAAATGACTTTCACATTTTCATTTCCATGTTTTTCTCTTCAAGTATACAATCCCAATTCACTTTTACTGAAATGACTGACAGTATTTCTAGAAATGGCAATGTCCTTATCCTTGAGAAGTTTCAAACCATATATAGCCCCATTTATTAGAATCTCCATCAAGTGAACACTTCAGAGTCAATTTTTCCTTTGAAATTGATATGCAGTATGTGGTCTGGCATTGTCATGTTGGAAAATGCAAGGTCTTCCCTGAAAGAGACGACATCTGGATGGGAGCATATGTTGTTCTAGAAGTTGGATATACCTTTCAGCATTGATGGTGCCTTTCCAGATGTGTAAGCTGCCCATTCCACACGCACTCATGTAACCCCATACCATCAGAGATGTAGGCTTCTGAACTGAGCGCTGATAACAACTTGGGTTGTCCTTGTCCTCTTTAGTCCGGATGACATGGCGTCCCAGTTTTCCAAAAAGAACTTCAAATTTTGATTCGTCTGACCATAGAACAGTTTTCCACTTTACCACAGTCCATTTTAAATGAGCCTTGGCCAGGAGAAAACGCCTGCACTTCTGAATCATGTTTAGATATGGCTTCTTTTTTGACCTATAGAGTTTTAGCCGGCAACGGCAAATGGCACGGTGGATTGTGTTCACCGACAATGTTTTCTGGAAGTATTCCTGAGCCCATGTTGTGATTTCCATTATAGTAGCATTCCTGTATTTGATGCAGTGCCGTCTAAGGGCCCGAAGATCACGGGCATCCAGTATGGTTTTCCGGCCTTGACCCTTACGCACAGAGATTGTTCCAGATTCTCTGAATCTTTGGATGATATTATGCACTGTAGATGATGATAACTTTTCTCTGAGAAACTCCTTTCTGATATTGCTCCACTATTTTTCCACAGCATTGGGGGAATTGGTGATCCTTTGCCCATCTTGACTTCTGAGAGACACTGCCACACTGAGAGGCTGTTCATGTTGCCAATTGACCTAATAAGATGCAAATTGGTCCTCCAGCTGTTCCTTATATGTACATTTAACTTTTCCGGCATCTTATTGCTACCTGTCCCAACTTTTTTGGAATGTGTAGCTCTCATGAAATCCAAAATGAGCCAATATTTGGCTCACTTTCAACATTTGATATGTTATCTATATTCTATTGTGAATAAAATATAAATTTATGAGATTTGTAAATTATTGCATTCCTTTTTTATTCACAATTTGTACAGTGTCCCAACTTTTTTGGAATGGGGTTTGTATTTTCACCCCCCAAAAATGTTTTTTTAAGCCAGTTATTTATATCTTTTGCTGTAGTGTGTCAGTAGAAAATATCAGTTTACATTTCCAAACATTCCTTTTGCATTGAATTGTAATAATCCAGTGAGATTTTTTTATGCACAAGGAGTCTGACAACAGCCAGTGCTCCACACAGAGATCTGATCTCACTATCATTGAGTCTGTCTGTGATTACATGAAGAAGCAGAAAAAAACTGAGATTAAATCCAGAAGAACTGTGGCAACATCTTTAAGATGCTTAAAGAAACCTACCTGCAAAGCTACCTGAAAAACTATTGCAAGTGTATCTAGGACAAAAGCTGTTTTAAACACCAAGGGTGATCACACCAAATATTGATGGATTTAGTCAATAGAAATTTAATAGAAGTTTTAATAAAAGACTAAATCCAGAAGAACTGTGGCAATGTCTCCAAGACGCTTGAAGAAAACAACCTCTAAAGCTACAGTACTGTGAAAGTTTTAGGCACTTGTCTAAAAATGCTGCAAAGTCAGGAAGCTTTCAAAAATAATGTCATAAATAGATTTTATTTATAAATTAACTTCTATTAACTAAATCAAATCAATATTTGGTGTGATCACCCTTGGCGTTTAAAACAACTTTTGTCCTTGGTACACTTGCAAATAGTTTTTCAGGTAGCTTTGCAGGTAGGTTTTTTTAAGCGTCTTAGAGATGTTGCCACAGTAAATAACTGCCTTAAAAAAAAATTTGGCAGGTGAAAATACTGATGTAAGACTTTTGCACAGTACTGTATATAAAACACTGGCATCATTAACAGTTTTGTATAGTGTTTTCCGTCATTAGAAAGAGTGATATTTGGCATTAAAGCACTGTGATTTGAAAGAAACTGTAGAAAATGTCAGTGAATTTGCATCACGTTAATTACAAAACATGCTATCATTAATTGTCATTTTAATCTTCTGACAGCCTTAAGCTACATTTGAAAACATATAAAGATGCATGCTGTTTTGACCATTATTCTCTCTTGATTTAGTCAAATTAACTATAGGGTCATTCCGTGTCAAATGTCCAAATTTTGGAAACTTCCCCAGCTCAAATTTTTGATTTTGTTAATATTTTTTTCTGTTGAAAGACAAACATAAATAGTGATGAAAGTCAAAATATTAAATGTCACATATGTATATTTACTGAATAATTCACTATTTTGTAGAGGGGGGTCAAAATGACAATTTTCACCTGAGATTTGGAGCCAAATTAGGGGCTCGCTGCAGAGCAAATGGGTGGAGCTTACGTTAGCTCCCCCACCCCCTGCTAGACGTCCAACAAGGAGGAGCGAATGTACATCCACACCCTAACCCTACCCTAACCCTACCCACAACTCTATCTCTCCACCCCATTCGACATCCAGAGAGGAGGAGCTGGCCATCATAAACTCTGCAGTGAGTACCACTTGAAATAAGAAGGGTTAAAAATTACTTTAGAAAGATGGCAGGATCATTATTTTATTCTTACAGAGATTGGTAGGTCGACCATTGAAAATGGGTAAAATTCAAAAATTTGGACATGGAGTCACTATCTGTGGGACTGAATTAAATAGGGCCTTATGATTAAATGAAATGAAGTGAAATGAAATGAAATGAAGTTTTCAAAAGAAAAGTTTAAGGATGAGAATTTAGAAGGATATTAAGATGTCTTGAATACTTTTAGAGTTACAGGCATGCAAACTTTGAAAGAAGAATATTTATGGCTGTCACAAACTCGGCCTCTGTTGCTCCCTCCGATCACCACCTGAGGGCACCCTTGCCCGAATACTAACCACCCTTGGACTACATTTCCCACTCCCCATACCTGGACTGATTACACCTCCACCTGAACCTCATTTCCCCTGGACTATATAAGACTCTCACGCCCCATCATGCTTTGCGAAGTCTTGTTTGCCACGGCTGCATTACTGAGCGTTATATCTTGTGTTTGATTTCCTGTGTTTGACCTTGGACTGCCTATTACCCCTGTTGACTGCCTGCTGCCTGCCTGCTGCCTGCCTACTGATATCTCTGCCTGTTACCAATTACCCTGTCTTGCCTGCCGCCCGCCCTGATTGTTTGCCTGGTTACTGACTCTGAGTTTGCCCTGCCTCTGACATTATCTTTGCTGGTATCTGACCCCTGCCTGTACAACTACGATAGTCTTAAAGCTGCAAATGGATCTCCCCAAGTCTGCCTCGTTACAATGGCACACAGACAGGTATGTTCTATGCAATGGAAAAAAAAAGATACATTTCTATTTTTAACTATTATTTGTTCTTCAGATATTCCTCTTTAAAATAAAAAAGGTATCAGCTGCATGCAAAGTAACCCACATTTGGTTTTTAAACAACTGAAAAATGTGTACAATTTACCAATTTACTCATGGAGCCACATTAAGATCTCCATATCTCTGGGTTTGTACCATCGAGAGCCTTTAAGATGAAGATACCAAAAGGAAGGTTTGTTAAGAACCAAAATCTAAAAGGATATTCAGATATCTATAACACTTCTTGAGTTACAGGCATGCAAACTTCAGGCAAAAAAACAAAAAAAAAACAGGAAGTGCTTTTTGCCATATTTGAACTGTCATTGTTGGCAAATAATGAAACAATAGATCTAATAGATCTCCAAATCTCTGTGTGAAAATAAAATAATGATGCTGTCATCTTTCTAAAGTAATTTTTACACCCCTCAAACTTGGCTCCAAATCTCAGGTGAAAATTGTCATTTTGACCCCCCTCTACAAAATAGTGGATTACTTAGTAAATATACTGTGACATTTAATATTTTGGCTTTCATCACCATTTATGTTTGTCTTTCAACAGAAAAAATATTAACAAAATCAAAAATTTGAGACAGGGACCTCTGGTTGAGTTGACACGGAATGACCACGAACAATACTTTTTGAAGTGGTGAATGAAGTTCGAGGCTGTGATGGTCGTGTCTGATTTTCCTTTGTCAGTTATTATGCAAAGAAATGAAACAAGAAATGATGTTGGGATATTTTCTTCTACCCTTTATTTAGTGCACTCACCGCAGCTTCATGCAGTTGCGCCTTCCTGTTCCCCGATGGATTTAGCCCATCGAAGAGCTCTTCAAGACGGGAGAGAAATGATATATGTGATTTTGGATTTTTCCATCAGAAAGCGCTGGGACTGCACCTCAAATTGAAGAGAACAGTGAAGCAAGAACCCGCTGCAATCCTCAGCCGCTCCAGAGTAGGTCACTGGTTAGGCCATGGGACTGGCTGATGTGACTGTTGAGGAAGTGCTGGAATGCGGAAGTTGTGACTTCCGAAGGGAATGCACAAGCTCAGCAAATGGATCGGTAGCTCTCGCTTCCATCGTGGGTTTCACTTTGTGTTCAGTCTGGTTTTCTGTCATGTAACAGAGGAGGACACAAGGGATTCAGCAGTAACGGGCGATTTATTCACAGATTGTTGAAACAGAACAGAAAAACGATCAGGTGAGTCACAGTTCAATGCAATCCAACCGATAGTCATTAACTGAATACTTTTCTCCTTCTTGCAGGTAAACACATGGCTGAAGGTGATGAAGACCATGCAGGGAGGATGCAGAGTCTATGCTGAGGGATAGCACAGACACAAGACGGGGTGAGTCATTAGGTACACTCTCCAGTTGAGATTGATGAGACAGACACGATTGTGTGGGAATGGTAAGTGTTTAACCAGTTTGTGATAATGAGAGACAGGTGCAGCTGATCAGTATTCGGGTGTCTGTGATCGGATGGGTGGAGTTGTAGGATGGTGCATATGGTGTGTTAAGAGAGGCTGTGACAGCCTAAGCTTACCTTGAACTTTAATTGTAACAGAGTTTCTCATTGTAGTTTATACTCTCCCTTGAATAAATCCCTGGCATTTATAATCTCCTGAATCACCCTTTATTTTATTTTTATTTATTTATTTTTTTTTTTTTTTGCTGACTGGATATCTAATTGAGATTTAGATTATTGTAGCTTCACCATTTTTTAAACCATCTGTAGGTCCAGTTATCTGAGCTTCACTGAATTTCACACTTCAGACAGACATTTTCAGTCTTGTATAGACATCCGTATTTTGATGCTCCCTAGCAGACGTTCTACTGAGTATAAGTAACTTTACAACTACATGTCAACTTATTTTATACTAAGCCTAACCATACCTAACAGTCTACTACAGTTTACTATTAGTCTAATGGGAGTTAGTTTACATTTAGTTGCAAAGTTACTTATAGTTAGTAGAATGTCTAAAGTGGACCATTTAAATAAAGTGTAACTAAAATATTATTACTGAACATATATTTTATATTTTGATATCCACTCACCTTGCAGAGGTAAAGAGTACCCATCACTTTTTTCAGACTCAGAAGTTCTGTTTTTTGCCTTGCATTCATAATTTCCACCATCTGTCACAGTGATGCTGGAATGATTGTCAGATTTGAAATTAGCGGAGTCCTTGTACCAGTCGTATTGGAACTCAGATGCTCCTCCAGGAACCTCACAGTGCAGAGTGACCTCCTCTGTTCTGTACAGCACCTTATGAGTTGGACTGCGAGTTATATTGGGCTTGGGAATTGGAATCGGAAGGTCTAGGGGATGAATAATCCTTATGTTAGAGTGGCTAAATACTTTTTAATGCAGTGGTGTAATTTTAAAAAAAAAAAGTTAAATAAAATAGTCATTAAAAGTCCAGGTTGCACTTTATTTTACAGTAAATGTACTTACAATGTACTGCTTACCTAAGAAAAAAACTGGGTAATAGGTAACTACAGGGATTAAGGTTGGGTTTAGGATTAGTACCTAGTTATTACCCAGTTATTTATTACTATAACAAGTACATAGTATGTACGTGGGGAACAGGACTAAACCAGCAATCACCGATAGTATTAACAAAAAAAAAAGAAAAAAAAAGAAAAAAGAATCTTACCTTCAGTGCTCTCTTGAGATGTTACTGCCATATTACTGCTACAGACTGCCACTATAATTTAAAATAGATTCAGGGATAAGCTGGGATACAGTATGGTGATTTACTAGTATTATTCACTCTCGGGAAAGAAAAAAAAAAGGTACAAAAACAGTCACTGGGGCGGTACCCTTTTAAAAGTTTCTATATGTATCATTTAGGTACTAACATGTACACTTTTGCTACCAATATGTACCTCTGAGATAAAAATATGCCCTCTTTAGGTACAAAGATGTACCTTTTGAAAGGGTACTGCCCCAGTGACAGCTTTTGTACTTTTTTCCCTGATAATGTTGGTTTCAAATATAATTCATATTAATAAAGGCACCCTACCTGTCAAAAGGATGATTTTAAATGTTTCCATTTACAGTCAAAGTAGAGCCTCAGTGAACACTGACCTTGGGTAAGTCTCTGAAATGAGAAAAGCTTCCTGTTGAAACCAATTTTAATTAAAACTTGACAGGAAATCATGACGTCTTGTCTACTCCCATTTCACCAACAAAGTCGAATAAATGTTTGGGTTGAATGATATTTTGAATCACCTATTTCCATTTTTAATTGTAATAAAAGGATGTTCAGTGAACCTTGCAAGTATGTGCTTATCCCACCGATGTTACTTTGTGTGTGTGTGAGGAAGATAGTGAGCCTGCAGTATACTCTACAACAAAAATGAGTTGTAGATACATGATTGTGTAAAGAAAACACATGAATCATGAAAAAGCTAATTTTTCATGCAGGCGTTTTTAATCTTCTAGAATGCACCTGGTGCCAATCTAATATTATATTATTAAATTATAAACACTTACCAATTCTGACATTGGTTTTGTTCTTGTTTCTGTTTCTGTTAAGCATTGTGGGTTCGGTTAAATGCACTTTTGTTCAAAAAAAAAAAATTGATAAATGCAGTGTTATGTGAACTTTTTCCTCCATGGCCCCGCTGGATTATGACATGCATTTAAAATGGTATCACACAAAAGCCACAAAACTAACACCACACCAACATTTCTAGCTGTGAATTTTTCTTAGTTTAAACCAGAGGAACCTAAAGAGTACTTTTCTAAAATGCGCCGGCCAGTTCCAGAATCAAATCACTGAGAGTGCTTCTGAAATTACTGTGGGTGCTCTAGTAAAATGCAAATGTAATGCTGGGTACACACCACAAGGTAATCGGGCTGATTTTGGGCAGATTTCTCCCCTTCCTACAATCCTAGGTAATGTCCCGATTATCTTGATGGTTCTACAGATTATCTTATCAGATGTTTCTATGGTGTGAGGTGTGTTAAGAGTGACTGAATCTGCTCAGAAGAACTTCGAAGGTGCCCCAATCGTTGTGTTGGTGATGTGTTGATGGAACCCCGAGGACAAACATGTGCATGCTCTGGAGATTATCACGTGGAATGAAAAAATATCCAATCAGAAAGCGAGCTGACAAAAGACAGAAGCATAACAAACTTAGTCATAGCGCAGCACAACGTTAAAAATTGAAATTACCTTGGCATAGTTAAATAACAAGAGTTCAGTACATGGAAATGACATACAGTGAGTCTCAAACACCATTGTTTCCTCCTTCTTATATAAATTTCATTTGTTTAAAAGACCTCTGAAGATGGAGGATCAGCTTGTTGATTTGTGGCAACAGCACGAGTGTTTATACAAAGTGTCCATTAAAACATACCAAAATCATTCCAAACACTATCAACACAATTTCTTCTTGCCTATCGTCCATGTTTATTCTGAAGTCTCAAGAGATTTTACGAGATTTCCCTTGTTCACAGTCAGGACTGTCTTTGTCACATCACAGCACACTACACACTATAGGAGTAAAACGGTTAAATCTAGGATTTGTTTGTCCTCATGTTTGTGATCTCTCACATTTTGAAAAGTTCGAAAAAAAGTTTTCAAAAATCTTTTAGTGTGTGACGTTACCCAGCATAAGTTAGACTATAAGCAACGGCTCCACCATAGCAGTGTACATTGAGACATTTAAGATTATTTTGCAAGTCATTAGTTGCTACAAATATTTTTCTAGTCTGCCTTTACATTGCTTTAGCGTTAGTCTATTTTAATATGTCATATTTCTGTCCCGTTTCTTTCATCACTAAAACTCTGTTGCTTTGTCAGTTGACCGCGATCTCACAAAGTTCTATAATAATCAACAATGCACATTAAATCTCTTACTTACATCATGTCTACACTTTGTTAATGAGAGCTGAATAAAGACTCTGACGTTTTGAGAGGTGAGTAGATTCTGACTAACTTAACACTCTGAGGTCTGAGGTATCGCCGGCGATATCACCGTGTTTTTTTTTCTTACCAATGTGAAAGAGACTCAGAATACTCCATCAATGTTGCACATACAATTAAGAGTTATACACCATTTTAATCTGTGGAATATCTTCTTTTATTTGTGTACACTCAGAGTAAAAACAAAATGTTGTGCTTTTTGCAAAATAAAGAAAACTAACATGATGCGTGATCTCTCGTCTCCCTCTGAACGAAGTCCAATCTGATAGTTCTCAGAAAATGAACTGTAACTTTATACTAATACTAATCACAAAAAAATTAGACTTATGTCTAAAAAAACGTTGAAATGTCAGGTTTTAAATCGTGTAAGTCAATTCAAAAACAATTATTTTCTGTTTATGTAATCTGTATGAAAAGAGAGCCATGTCCATGATTCAGCTCATTATCCGCTAATGCGGCCACGCCCACGGAGCGAGCGCTATTCTATTTTGAATAGCCATAGTTAGCGATCTATGGCCTCTGTTAGTTCGGTTAGTTCCTGGATTGCCTATTCTTCTTTAGCAGGCATTTGTGGACTAAAGGTGCACAGAGCGCCCTCCGGCTGCAAGTATGAATTGAAAACACAGTATCCAGCGCTCATAGTAATGACAATAAATCCTGAATAAATATTACTCCTCTGTATAGAAAATTGACAAACATATGAGAATCCATCAATATTTCTCCAAATGTGCATGCTTTTAAGCTAAAAGCCTATATGAAATGCCATAGACGTAACATAATTGTTCAGACACTTTGCATCACACAAGTACATTATATTTTAAAGAATATAATAGAATACCATTATTTTAAATTGTAATAATATTTCACAGTATTGCTATTTTTTCTGTATGTTTGATATACACCACATGATCACAGAGGGTTTTTTCACAGCCTACCTGACTGAAAGAGCTCATTATTATGCAAGTCATTTCAGGTCATTATTATGTGATTCTTTTGTCTTCTCAGGTGAGAATGACCCATTAGTCATGATGATTCACGCCTCCATGCATACTGTGTTTCTTGACCAAAGATGTTTTAGAAAATTTAAATCTCTCTATTGTTTTATATGAAAGAGTAGTCAGCATAATTTTTACATAATTTTGAAGCAAAAACTCTAGTCTACAACCTCCAATACCCAGAAGTCTTGTGAACACAGATTTAATATTATTTTTTTGGCCTTATTTCAGTGACTTAAGTTTTTTGTTTTTTCAATAACCACGCATAAACGTTATTCCTTCAAAAACACAAACATGTACATACATGTTCCTCACATATTATGGTTAGTTTGTGCTGAATACAGTGTAATGACACTTTTGTCATTAATATGTTTATGAACAACTGAAAATAGCACAAATGTCAGGGCATGTCAAAACTTCTCCAGGCCCCAGATCAGCCTCAGACTCCAGGGAGTTAAACATTTTTGATTGGACATAGAGATCAACAACTATGTCTGATTGGCTACATTGCTCAACGCTGCAAAACACGTTGTAAATAGAGATGTTTTCTTGAGCACTAACACAAATAGAGTACCTCAGGGATGACGTGTTTTTGTAGGCAAAACCCGGAGGCGTACTTATGCACTATTCTATGACGTTTTTAAGTATAAATAGTGCGAGTAGTGCGTTCACACAGAAAATTCCAAAAAGAAAAAGTGCACTTTAAATACCCGAATGATGTACTAAATTAACAGAAAAAACGAAGTGTGGAATGTTGGACACAAAATGACATAAAACACACCAGTTATAACCCGCTTGTAATTTTTTAAACTTTTATTGTGTCTTAAAACGGCGGTTGCTAACAAATTGCTAAAAGGGACTACTTCCTTTGGTGGGGACTTTAAACGTCATCATGACAAACAGGACATTTGGACAGCATTTCTCATGAAAAAGTGGATAAGTATTTATACACAGCGCAGATCATAATCAGCGAGCATGTTTTTAAATAAACTTGTTTTTTAAATAAAGTTTGAGGAAGCTTGGTGGTGGTGACGTTGATCCGTGACCATGGTGTGCTGTAGTCTGTTTATAGCCTACTGTTAGCTTTTTATATCTGATGACTTATTTAGGCTTCAAAATGTACAAATGTTGTGTTGTCTATCAAGATAATCTTTACAAGTCAAAACATGTAAGTATCATAACCCTATCTGCTAGCCTCCTGATCTGGCAGGTGGTGAGCCAACATCTTGTAAGAGGCTTTAACAATTCTGCTAGAGGTGACTGGGGCTGCAACAAACTCAAACCATTTTCTCAAAAAAAAGAAAAAAAAAAAGCCCATTGATGTTGATAATACTTACTAATTTATACTAAGATGTTTAAATAAATAAATAAATAAATAAATAAATAAAACAGTGGCTGATGTGAACAAGTTTGCTTTTGTTCTCTGCAACTTCTGCAAGATGTACAGGAGTGTCAGTGCTCTGTCACAAAACCAAGAATAAACCAGAGCAAAGTGACAGAAGTGACATTTCATTAACCACAAGGCTACAGCTACCAAAAATACTTAACTAAGAGTTAACAATGCTCACAATGCTATGTTATACATATTTAATTGAGGTTAATGATCTGTTTTTAATATACAGATAAATCAAATTTATGTTCCAAAGGGATTGTTTTATTTTATTTTATTCTGTGCTTTTAATTTCTGATTCCATATTGAACCTATTGTCACATGTTCTGTTTTGATTCAGTTTTCATTGTTCTGTTTCTGTTTGCTGTTAGTTTGTTAACTGGTTCTGTTATCCTCTATTCCCTGCCTGTTTGTTTCTGTGGTTAATTGATTGAGTACTGAATATGTTCAGGTGTGTCTAGTTAGTTACTCCCTTTGTTTGCTCTGTGTATTTAATCCCTCAGTTTCAGTTAAGTGTATTGTTAATCATCTATGCGTGGTGTGGTTGTATATTCTCCTAGTTATTCTCCTGTTTGTTGGTTTATTTATTAGATTAAAGGTCTGAGGCCTGTACCATGATGGTAGTTGAACAAACTCAGGGTTATAGGATAAGTTGACAAAATCAAACCACACCAATCTGGATTTGTTGGTACCATGCTGATCATCAACTTTCTCTGTCAACTACGGCTTCGATCCTGAGTTTGTGGAGCATGTGCATATGAATGTGTGACATCAGTGGCAAACAGCCAATCACAATGGAGAGAAACTGATTCTGATATCAGTGCAAGTGAAACTTGTGAAGTTAGTTTATGTTACGTCCATGGGGGCATAAGTTACTCTATTTTGTATGAGGTAACTTTGCCATCGTGTTTCCTGTGTATATGGCTGCATTTACACTGCAAGTCTTAATGCACAGATTCGATCTTTTGACTATATCCGATTTTTTGGCCAGTGTGTTTACATTGACTTTAGACGCGACTGGTATCCGATATCTGTGTTTACATTACTTCCTGCCCCAAAATGATTGTCATTGATAGTTTTACATGCACATAGTAGATCCTCAGCTTTTGAATTGCCGTGCTATTAAAATTATTTATATATTTCATCGGGTGGCCATGATAGCCTACCTGTCAGAATGGATACGTTTATAGCTGTCAGTGTCATGGATGTATTGCAGCGTGAATTCTGTCTGAATGGATATAGAGCAGAAAATAAAGGTAATTTGCGTTTGATATTTTTAGAATTTTTTGAATGAATTCGAGGGAGCAAGGGAGAAAGAGTGCACGAGAGAGAGAGTAGCTACAGGTGCTGGTCATATAATTAGAATATCATCGAAAAGTTGATTTCACTAATTCCATTCAGAAAGTGAAACTTGTATATTATATTCATTCATTACACACAGACTGATATATTTCAAATGTTTATTTCTTTTAATTTTGATGATTATAACTGACAACTAAGGAAAATCCCAAATTCAGTATCTCAGAAAATTAGAATATTGTGAAAAGGTTCAATATTGAAGACACCCGGTGCCACACTCTAATCAGCTAATTAACTCAAAACACCTGCAAAGGCCTTTAAATTGTCTCTCAGTCTAGTTCTGTAGGCTACACAATCATGGGGAAGACTGCTGACTTGACAGTTGTCCAAAAGACGACCATTGACACCTTGCACAAGGAGGGCAAGAAACAAAAGGTCATTGCAAAAGAGGCTGGCTGTTCACAGAGCTCTGTGTCCAAGCACATTAATAGAGAGGCGAAGGGAAGGAAAAGTTGTGGTAGAAAAAACAGTGTACAAGCAATAGGGATAACCGCACCCTGGAGAGGATTGTGAAACAAAACCCATTCAAAAATGTGGGGGAGATTCACAAGGAATGGACAGGAGCTGGAGTCAGTGCTTCAAGAACCACTACGCACAGACGTATGCAAGACATGAATTTCAGCTGTTGCATTCCTTGTGTCAAGCCACTCTTGAACAACAGACAGCGTCAGAAGCGTCTCACCTGGGCTAAAGAGAAAAAGGACTGGACTGCTGCTGAGTGGTCCAAAGTTATGTTCTCTGATGAAAGTAAATTTTGCATTTCCTTTGGAAATCAGGGTTCCAGAGTCTGGAGGAAGAGAGGAGAGGCACACAATCCACGTTGCTTGAGGTCCAGTGTAAAGTTTCCACAGTCAGTCATGGTTTGGGGTGCCATGTCATCTGCTGGTGTTGGTCCACTGTGTTTTCTGAGCTCCAAGGTCAACACAGCCGTATACCAGGAAGTATTAGAACACTTCATTCTTCCTGCTGCTGACCAACTTTATGGAGATGCAGATTTTATTTTCCAACAGGACTTGGCACCTGCACATGGTGCCAAAGCTACCAGTACCTGGTTTAAGGACCATGGTATCCTTGTTCTTAATTGGCCAGCAAACTCGCCTGACCTTAACCCCATAGAAAATCTATGGGGTATTGTGAAGAGGAAGATGCGATATGCCAGACCCAACAATGCAGAAGAGCTGAAGGCCACTATCAGAGCAACCTGGGCTCTCATAACACCTGAGCAGTGCCACAGACTGATCGACTCCATGCCACACCGCATTGCTGCAGTAATTCAGGCAAAAGGAGCCCCAACTAAGTATTGAGTGCTGTACATGTTCATACTTTTCAGTTGGCCAAGATTTCTAAAAATCCTTTCTTTGTATTGGTCTTAAGTAATATTCTAATTTTCTGAGATAATGAATTTGGGATTTTCCTTAGTTGTCAATTATAATCATCAAAATTAAAAGAAATAAACATTTGAAATATATCAGTCTGTGTGTAATGAATGAATATATTATACAAGTTTCACTTTTTGAATGGAATTAGTGAAATAAATCCACTTTTTGATGATATTCTAATTATACGACCAGCACAGTGAAGCTTTTGGATTATATGAAAAACAACAACTCTGCGGTCTCTTTTAAATTAACCGGGCAAAGGTTGACATTCAGCTGCTGAATGTATGTGAGTGTATGCGCGCGCAATTTCTTTCTAGAAAAATAGATAACTTTAGACATATAAAGTTCCCTGAATTTTTAGTGCGAGTGCATACAAGCATGTCTGCTTCATAATACAACATTAAAGCTACCTTTTAGAGAGCAAACGTGCCGCCCTCGCCTTGTGGTGTCTTGGAATTCCAATGGGAATCGGATATGCATGTTTAGGCGTAGGTCGCATGTCCACAGATCGGATATGTATCTGATTAAAAACCACATTTGGAAGTGGCTCAGATTGGATGCGAAAAAATCGGATCTCGTGTGGATTTTTGTGTTTACACATGTGCAACTAATTACCTAAGTGTATACTGTGTTCCTGTCTCTCTTGCTCCTCCTGTTCTCTCTGCTTGACAGGCTAATGAGTGCCACCTGACTCCTGTTTGAATTCGTTAGCTGGAGTATAAAGGAACCTGCAGCGTGGCAGTCCAGTGAGAGAGGCTGAGGTGTTCTGTCCTTGCAACTGCCATCTTCCAGTCCCAGTCCTGTTGTGTACTTAAAGTGTTTGTTGATTGCTTTACCGGTAGTGTCAAGGTAAAGTTGTTAAGAGTGTGAAGAACAGAGCATTTCAGCACTGTTGTAATTGCCTAAACAGCAGAGTGTTTCAGCTATTGTAACTGCCTGAGTGGAAAACTTTTGTAGGGAGGTGCATGCCATTTATTTTTGGAAAAAAAAAAAAAAAAAAAAAAATCTCTTGTGTTTGAGTTAGAGAGAGAGTCAGGGTCAGTCTCTATTTTATTTTATTATTTACTTTTGACTTTACTTGTCAGTTAGTTCTTAAAATCCTAGTCAGGGGGAATTTCTTGTTTATTGTTTTGGCCTTTTTGAAAGCCATTTTAAATAAAAATCACAAAGAGATCTCTCTTTTTTTTTTTTAAGAAACCAAAAAACAAACAAACACTCAAACAAATGCCACCATAATGCTTTGATGCTGAAAATGAACAACTATTACTGCTCAGGCTTAGACATGAACGCTTATGATACAATCCTCAACAGTGGTGACAATAATTATTTATATTGCAGTGAATGATGGGAGCTTTGTACTATGGTGACACCCAGCATGCATTGCAGCGTGAAGCGTTTTTTATCACCATTGTTGAGATGCATATGTTCATTTGCATCATGAATGATGCATTTATGTAGCGCTTTTATGTACTACTGTACACCCAAAGAGCTTTACAATCGTATCAGGGGTCTCTCCTTATCCACCACCAGTGTGCAGCATCCACTTGGATGATGCGAAGGCAGCCACAGTACAATGGCGCCAAGTGCACTCACCACACACCAGATGTAGGTGGATAGGAGAGTGTGTGATAGAGCCAATTCAATGGATGGGGATTATTAGGAGGCCATGATTGGTAAGGGCCAATGGAGGGAATTTGGCCAGGACACCGGGGTTACACCCCTACTCTTTACGAGAAGTGCCATTGGATTTTTAATGACCACAGAGAGTCAGGACCTCTGTTTAACATCTCATCCGAAGGGCAGTGCTTGTTACAGTACAGTGTCCCCGTCACTGTACTGGGGTGTTAGGACCCACACAGACCACAGGGTGAGCACCCCCTGCTAAACTCACTAACACCTCTTCCAGCAGCAACCTAGTTTTCCCAGGAGGTCTCCCATCCAGGTACTAACCAGGCTTAGCCCTGCTTAGGTTCAGTGGGCAACCAGTCTTGGGCTACAGGGTGATATGGCTGCTGGCCATGATTTGTCTTCCAAGAGTTGGCAACACTGTTCACTACTTAGGCTTAAGAGATATAACCAGTTTAGATGGAAAGGATCTCAAGCCAACTAGCTGAAGACATTACTGTAGCTTTACTCATTAATAGACACACTACTTCAAACAATAGACACAAAACAACAACCATAATGCAATGATTCACAATAGATAATGCTTTACAATGAACTCTGTTAGAGAGCTACAAATAGCAATTTATCTGTTCAATAACTTACTCACCTGGTTGAGAAATAAAAACGCCATATCTGCGTTGCTTTTAAAACATTTCAAACCCCTCAGTTTTTGCCATCTCTGAAAAGCCAAGAAAATCTTGATTCTCATTTTTTTTACAAATTCTGTCACTTTCTTTTTTTTTTTTTTGCCAGAAGACTCTCCTCTGTTCAGCATTTATTAAAAAAAAAAAAAACACACACAACTCCCCAGAGGTTGGAGATTTAACCAAATAGGTATAACTGCAGACCAGAGATCTCCAAAATGGGGCGTGAACTCCAAAAGGGGGCAGGGTCAATCTTACAGGCACAATCTTATTAATTGTTTATCTCCTAAATTTTGGATAAAGCGATCACAAAAACCATTATATTTAGCCCCTGGAATGCAATTTTAACTGGCAATTTTTTACTATTATGATACAGTTCTCATAATTTTGACTTCAGTACAAAGAAAATGTGGGTTTTTATCTTTTCAAAACCAGTTGATTGGATGATCAAGAGAAAGTCTAACTTTGTGTTATTTATTTTAATGTAAATAATAGAAAATCAACACATTAAAAACACAAACACACAAAAACAATATCTCAAAATTTTTTTTTTACATACACTAGATATTTTTAAGCGGGTGGCACTAATACAGAAGAAAAAAATATTTTGTTCAATATGCAAAAAAAAAAAAAAATCCAGTAGATGTATTACAATCAATAGTTTTTTCTATGGTGTCATGTTGTAATATTTGCAAATAAGAAATGAAACAAAGATTCAGATATAACTTTGATTACTTCTGCTAATTGTAATTTCTTGTTGTGTGTTATTTGTCTCCCTCTACAATGTCTTCATTTAAGGCAGTAAGCTGTCTCCACAAAACTGCAGTTCAATTCTACATTTTCTCAAGCTGCAAACAAGCTGGTTTTCAGCCTTTAAAAGTATGCAACAGTGCAGCTGCTACTAGACAAAGTGCTATGCTAATGCAATCTTTCTTAATATAAGCACACCATTTAGATCCCTCGGTGCAAATATAGAAACTCCTTCATGATGTTGATTGCTGACATAATAGTTCAGAGTCCTGGAGAGGCAGAAACATGACAATACGTTCAAAATCTGTTTTTATGGGTTTATCATACCTGAAATTGTTAATCTACACTAGAGCATGAAAATGGTTCATCTCAGGTTTCAAGATTTCACACCAAGAGGTAAGACTTTAAAGACCAAGTTATAAAAAGTACAAAACACCTTTAAAATAGTGTAATTTAACTACCTTTAAATGATGTCAGGCCATTAGCTTCTGCCGCTGGTGAGTCTTCATCTTCAAGAGACAAAATTTGAGAGTCGACTCATTTGTGATAACTGATTTCTGAGATTGTGTAATTATTGCTGAGAAACATTATTATACTCCTGTATTTTATGTACACTCTTAAAAATAAAAGTTCTTTATTGACATTGATGGGTCAATGAAGAACTTTTAATATCAGTGGAACATTTTCATTGCACTGAAGTTTCTTTATAGTTCAAAAAAGGTTTTTTAGTTTATTAAAATGTTTTCCACACTAAGACAAATGTCTCTTTTAAGAACTGATCACTAAAAGTTCTTTGTTTCTTCATCACTGTGAAAAAAATAACAAATAACAAAACACTTTTGGAACCTTTATTATTAAGAGTGTAATGTACATTCTACAAAATAATGTGTTGGCTCAACAACAACTTTTTGTTATACTAGTTGAAACTTTTCACATACTAAAAGCAATCAGTGATAGAATTAGTATAAATATTAAAACACGTACATATGTTCTGTGGAAGTCTCAGGACCAAAATGTTCGTCCAATCAATGCATTCTGTCCGATGTCCTACCTGTCTGTCAACATATGTATTTCCTTACCTCCTTATGTCATCAGCGCGATAAGGCTATGCAGAGTTGTAGACAGACATTCACCGAGCACCAAAAACAAACAGCAGCCACCTTTTACAGTTTTTCTGGAGTTTTACAGTTTTTACAGTTACTCTGCTGTGTGCGTTCATATGTTTTGGCGGAGGTGTGGCTTTGGAGATGCTCTGAAGGGATAAGCTTTCAAAGCTAGCTTGCTATTGCTAGCCACACCGAAATTGCTTACCCTACCTTAATGATTAACATTATTATGTCAACAGAATCTAAAATGTTTTATAGCATCAATAAATTAGAATTTGTAACTTTTTAAGTTCTCCTGACTAACTTTTTGAAGTGTACTGAAAATGAAAGCATTGATTTATGTTACAAATATTATGATATGTTAGACATTTGTAGACATTTGTTAGATCTTTTACCTTTAATCACATCATCTTCATGAATGGCTGAAACATGATCAGTGAGCAGTTCTTCTTTTTCCTCACATTCTGAATGACATTACAAAATACAAAATCATAATTCTGGCTTGTAATACAAGCAAATCCATGCTAAATGCCAGAAAATTTTACTAAGTCACTAATAGTTTTTCATATAATATTATCACAAAGTATAGTAATTGTGATATGAAATGGTACTATTTAATAAACGAGTACTTAAATGAGTATATGATTGTGTTTTTAATTGTAATGTCAGCCAAACACAGTAAAAGTCACATTATACCTTTCATCTCTGTGGAACTGTTGCCCATGTACTCCTCCAGGGGTGAAGCAGATTCTGCAGCGTAATACAATACCCATTTAAATGTAAATTATGTTTTATTAACAAAGTTCGGGAGGAACAAGGTCAAATAATCTATCCAATCATCACGTCATCCCAACCATCTGTCACCAATCAGTAATCAACATATCTACCTAATCAGCATGAGTGCAGGCCTATATGTATGTGTATTTATATATACAGTACAGTCCAAAAGTTTGGAACCACTAAGATTTTTAATGTTTTCAAAAGAAGTTTCGTCTGCTCACCAAGGCTACATTTATTTAATTAAAAATACAGTAAAAAACAGTAATATTGTGAAATATTATTACAATTTAAAATAACTGTTTTCTATTTGAATATATTTCACAAAGTAATTTATTCCTGTGATGGCAAAGCTGAATTTTCAGCATCATTACTCCAGTCTTCAGTGTCACATGATCCTTCAGAAATCATTCTAATATGCTGATCTGCTGCTCAAGAAACATTTAATGTGTACAATTGTACAAAATATTTGTGTACAATATTTGTTTTCAGATTTATTTGATGAATAGAAAGTTCAAAAGAACAGTGTTTATCTGAAATCTAATCTTTTGTAACATTATAAATGTCTTTACTGCCACTTTTGATTGATTTAATGCATCCTTGCTGAATAAAAGTATTCATTTCTTTAATTTCTTTTCAAAAAAATAAAAATAAAAATTCTTACTGACCCCAAACTTTTGAACGGTAGTGTATAATGCTACAGAAGCTTTGTATTTCAGATAAATGCTGTTCTTTTGAGCTTTCTATTCATCAAGGAATCCTGAAAAAAAAGTACACAACTGTTTTCAACATTGAAAATAATCATAAATGTTTATTGAGCAGAAAATCAGCATATTAGAATGATTTCTGAAGGATCATGTGACACTGAAGACTGGAGTAACGATGCTGAAAATTCAGCTTTGCATCACAGGAATAAATTACTTTGTCAAATATATTTAAATAGTACACAGTTATTTTAAATTGTAATAATATTTCACAATATTACTGTTTTTTACTGTATTTTTAATTAAATAAATGTAGCCTTGGTGAGCAGACGAAACTTCTTTTAAAAACATTAAAAATCTTAGTGGTTCCAAACTTTTGGACTGTACTGTATATATATAAACTTTTGGACTGTACTGTATATATATAAAATCACAGTCAACTCATCCGTGAATCCTCATGCTCGCTTACCCGTCCGATCACAGCGAGTATTGGACTCCCGTCGGATGCTGCAAGAGCCCTCCCAATCTGAAATGACTAAATGTTCAACTCACCACCAGCGGGTGCTTACCCATCCGATCACTGCGAGTATTGAACTCCCGTCGGATGCCGCAAGAGCCCTCCCAATCTAAAATAACTAAACGTTCACCTTACTGCCAGCAGAGGCTTATCTGTCCGATCGCAGGGAGTATTGAACTCACGTTCAATACTGTGAGAGCCCTCCCAGTCGAAATTTCTAAATGTTTCACTTTTCTGCTTTTCTAGGTCGAAGGTTACCCATCCGATCGCAGTGAGTATTGAGCTCCCGTCAGATGCAGTTCCCATTCAGTCAGTCACGTTCAACGTTACGTCGATACTGACGTAATGGAGTCTCGCTTTGGAGCCCAATCACCTCCAAAGGATACAAAATAAGCCAATGGTGCTGCACTCATCCCTGTGTGCTTCGGCTGGTGGGTATACTAAAAGAGTAAGCATGGGCTATCAGCGTCTTTTTCAAGATGTCTTTTCGTCCGTGTGTTTCTGGATGCAGTAGTTTCCTGACCTTCTCTGACGGCCACGATCACTGTCTCACGTGTTTGGGTAAACAGCACGCTGAGTCAGTGCTCGTGGATGGTACATGCCCTCACTGCGAGGGCATGTCCTTGTTGGTGTTGAGATCGCGACTCTCCTTCTTTAACACAGAGGCAAGAGTCCCTTCTGCTATTACCCCAGCACCAGCGGCTGTAATGGCTGCTGGTCCGGTTAGTACTCTGGGAGATCTGAGGATTACAGTGGGAGCAACTTCATTGGGTCCGCCCCCACGAACCTCCCACTCCTCCTCAATGCCATGTGCCGTCGAGTTGCCGGCTGCTGCCGCGGGGCCCTCTACGGGGGTTCTCCGTGTCACTTTCGGTGCTCCGGAGGAGGACCAGATGTCGATTGCTGCATCGGGGAGTGGGCTGAATGACTCAGAGGACGACGACGACTCCAAGCTTCCGCCCTCAGGGATGGTTGCTCAGTCGGAGGCGATCTCTGAGTTGACAGTCATGCTTGCCCGGGCCGCTGCGGGCATCGGTCTCGTGTGGAACCCTCCACCGTGTCCCGAACGCTCGTAGTTGGATGATTGGTTTCTGGGTTCTGGGCGTAGTTCCCAGCCACATTCCGCCCCTGTGCCATTCTTCCCGGAAGTGCATGAGGAGCTCCAGAAGACGTGGATGGCACCTCACACTGCCAGAAACCGTTCTTCTGCCTCCTCCACTCTCACTACCCTTGATGGCGGGGCCGCCAAGGGGTACGTGAATATTCCACAGTTGGAACGTGCGATTGCGGTGCACTTGTGCCCACAGTCCGCGGCCACCTGGCGGAACCGTCCACGTCGCCCGTTCAAAGCGGGTAAGACCACGGCCGCTCTTGCTGCCAAGGCTTACCCCGTCGTTGGACAGGTGGCCTCTGCCCTGCACGCCACGGCCATCTTGCAGGTCCATCAGGCGAAAGCTCTTAAAAAGCTGCACGAGGGTAGTTCTGAGCCAGGGCTCTTGCAAGAGCTGCGCACGGTGACCCTCCGGCAACGAAGGTCACGGCGCGCACCCTGGGTCAGACGATGTCCACCCTCGTGGTCCAGGAATGCCTTCTTTGGCTGGACCTGGCTTAGATGAAGGACACCGACAAAGTTCGCTTTCTCGACGCCCCCATCCCCCAGGCCGGCCTCTTCGGTGACACTTGGATCTGCGTGTCTTGAACCGGGCCCTTTACAAGCTCTCGTTCAAGATGCTCACACTGAAACGCATCCTCACGTGCGTTCGCGCACAGGATTGGTTTGCAGCGATCGACCTGAAGCACGTGTACTTTCATGTCTCGATCCTCCCTCGACACAGACCGTTTCTGTGGTTTGCGTTCGAGGGGCGAGCATATCAGTACAAGGTGCTACCCTTCGGGCTGTCCCTGTCCCCTCGCATCTTTACCAAAGTCGCAGAGGGGACCCTTGCCCCGCTCAGGGAAGTGGGCGTTCGCATTCTCAACTACCTCGAGGACTGGCTCATTCTGGCCCAGTCACGAGAGCAGTTGTGCGAACACAGGGACCTGGTGCTCAGTCACCTCAGCCAGTTGGGGCTTCGGTTCAACTGGGAAAAGACTCCACCCCCAGACGGTCCAGCTGATCTGAAGCCGATTCGGGGAGGCACAGGTGGCCCTGTTTGCCTCTCAGGGATCCGCCCACTGCCAGTTGTTTTATCCCCTGACCGAGGGGACCCTCCTAGGTCTTGCTAGTTGCGCCGTACTGGCCCAACCGGACCTGGTTCCCAGAGCTCATGCTCCTCGCAACAGCCCATCCCTGGTGCATCCCCCTGAGGAAGGACCTCCTTTCTCAGGGGCAGGGCACCATATGGCACCCGCGTCCTGACCTGTGGAACCTCCACGTGTGGTTCCTGGATGGGACGTGGCAGACTTAAGTGGCCTACCATCCGCGGTAGTTGACACCATCACTTCGGCTAGAGCCCCCTCTACGAGGCACGCTTATGCCATGAAGTGGAGTCTGTTCGTTGAGTGGTGTTCTTCCCACCGGGAAGACCCCCGGAAATGCGTGATCAGTGCTGTGCTTTCCTTCCTTAAAGAGGGTTTCGAGTGGAGGCTGTCCCCCTCCACCCTGAAGGTCTATGTGGCCGCCATCGCAGCACATCATGATGTGGTCGATGGCAAGTCACTAGGAAAGCACGACCTGATCATCAGGTTCCTCAGAGGTGCCAGGAGGTTAAATTCCCCTAGGCCTCGCCTCGTTCCCTCTTGGGACCTCTCTGTCACCCTCATGGGCCTGCGGAGAGCTCCCTTCGAGCCTCTTGAGTCAGCTGAGTTGAAACATCTGTCTTTGAAGACAGTGCTCCTGACCGCGCTCGCCTCCTTCAAGAGGGTTGGGGACCTGCAAGCATTTTCGGTCAGCAATTTGTGCCTGGAATTCAGGCCAGACTACTCTCACATTGTCCTGAGACCCCGGCCTGGATATGTGCCCAAAGTTCCCTACCACTCCCTTCCGGGACTAGGTGGTGAACTTGCAAGTGCTGCCCCCGGAGGAGGCAGACCCAGCCCTTGCGTTGCTGTGTCCCGTTCGTGCCCTGCGTGTTTATGTGGACCACACGCAGAGCTTCATAAGCTCTGAGCAGCTCTTTGTCTGTTTTGGAGGTCAGCAGAAGGGAAAGGCTGTCTCCAAACAGAGGTTGGCCCACTGGATAGTGGATGCCATCGCCTTGGCGTACCAATCGCAAGGCGAGCGTGCCCCCTCGGGTTGCAAGCTCACTCCACTCGGGGTGTTGCTTCTTCCTGGGTGCTGGCGCACGGTGCCTCTGTGACAGACATCTGCAGAGCTGCAGGCTGGGCGACACCAAGTACATTTGCGAGATATTACAATCTCCAGAGTGAAACCAGTGTCCACCCGTGTGCTGTCTACTCGTAGGTAGTCACAGGTGTTCGCTTGCTGTGCCATTTCCCTTGGATGAGGACACTTTTTCCGCTCCTCAGTTCAGTTCCCCGCAACGGTGAACCCTGTGGAGTTCCTCCTGCATCCTGCGGCAGCCAGACGCGACAGAGGCATCCGGCGCTAGGTCTAGTACTCATGTGTATGCCCGATTGGTCTGCCCTTGTACTGCCCTTGTACTTACTTTGGGCGCTGGAGGGTTACGAGTATGGGACGCACTTGCGTTGGGCAAGCTACGGCTTGCCAGCATCTGCCTCCCTTACACTCGTAATGTGGTTCAGTTGCTATGGCGCTTTCCACTGGACCCCATTACGTCAGTATCGACGTAACGTCGAACGTGACTGACTGAATGGGAACGTCTAGGTTACTATTGTAACCCCCGTTCGCTGAAGGAGGGAACGGAGACGTTACATCTCCCTGCCATAGCTCTGAGTCACCGCTGAGTGGCCAGATACCTATCTCGGCTCCTCAGCAAAATTATGAATGAAGGTGAGTATGCCGGGTCTATTTATACCTGGATGCCGGGGGTGTGGTCCAGCATGTAAATCTCACTGGCCAATTCCCATTGGCTTGTTTTGTTTCCTTTGGAGGTGACTGGGCTCCCAAGCGAGACCCCATTACGTCAGAATCGATATAACGTCTCCGTTCCCTCCTTCAGGGAATGGGGGTTACAATAGTAACCTAGACGTTCTTCTCAACATCTGCTGGCCGGTGGGGCTTACCCATCCGATCGCTGCGAGTATTGAACTCCCGTTGGATGCCGCAAGGGCCCCCTGGTCAAAACATCTAAATTCCATCTTAGTTTGGCGGTCGATGAGGCTTACTCATCCGATCACTGCGAGTACTGAACTCCCGTCGGATGCAGAGAGAACCCTCCTAATCCGGCAAACAACTTTCTCCTTGCAAACGTCACAAAACATCAGTTTTGTAGTTTCCACATTTTTGGTTGGGGGGTACAGTTATTGTTCTGGCTTCTGTTCGTCGTTCATATTTTGCATTCTTTGTGGGGTACTCTGGATTCGGGCCAAATACTGAGCTTGGAGCCCTCTCTCCAGACAGCACGCCAAATACGCATACCATTAATTTTATCTGATACAATTTACACACACACACACACACACACACACACACGGTTTTCATGTTTTATGGGGACTTTCCTTCACAGAAAACTTACGGTTCTTGGAGTCTGCCATTGAAAAAAACAAGTCCTCTTGTACAGTTTCTTTTTTCTCTAAAGATAATGATAAGAAACAAAAGTTTTGTAAGAAGTAATTAAATGTAAAATGTTACTAACATAATTAAAAACAAATGCTAAACGTTACTGTTTTTACTGTATTGTTGATCTTTAAAAACTTCTGAATGGTATTGTATAACAAACGTCAATAGCTTACGTGTTTAAAAGCAATTTTATATTTTTAGGCAGCAGCAAATTACACTGTGTACTAGAGGGAAAATAGTGTTTATACTGAATGTAAATAATAGGAGACACTGTTTACACCAACTGTAAATATCAACAAATGGAATTTTTGTTTTGTTTTCTTGTTTTTAAGGAGAGACCACTATCATCAATTAAGATGCTTAAATTCAGAAGTATATGAATTGTTATCTGTTTGTACCTGGTTTACAGGTGAATCTTAGAATGAGGCCCCCAATGATCAGGATTATAATACAGCAGACGAGACATCCTGAGATGGCCAGCAGAATTTTTCTATGTAATACTGTAATAAAAGGGGGAATGATAAGGTTGATAAAGTTAAATGAATATTCCCTTCAAAAATGTATACAGCAATTATATATATATAAAGTTTTTTTTTTCTTTTCTTCTTTCTTTTATGGTAACATGATACTTATCGCACTGTTAAAACTGTTTATCTTGAAAATCTTGATAACTTGATATTGTTCCAATCCACAAAACATTCACATCTAAATCATTCACATATACACACTGTATGAAAGAAGTTTAATAATAATTATTCACATTACTCACTAATATTATTGGCTGTGAAGCCCTCACTCAGAGCAGAGTACAGTGGTCTCTCTGTCCTTATTCCCTTGCACTTGAATTCACTTTTAATAGTTTCTTCAGTTGCTGTGACTTTGAACATACGTGACGATCCATTGAGCTTCTGTCCGTTCTCGAACCAGGTGTAGTTCCACTGTCTGCCGTCTGAGATGTTACACCTGAGGGTCAGAATATTTCCAGACGTGATGTCGCTCAATTCAGTCTCCAGACTCAGAACTGCAGGTGGACGAGCTTAGATCAAAACAAAAGGTTATTTTATAAATAATTTATAATAAAATATATTTCATACTGAGCCTTCAAATTAATTGTATTTAATAGGCATCTATGCTTTTACTTTTACTAGTTTTGGTAACTATTTAAAATGCACTGATTTGTTAAAATCAGTTTATACCAGGGCTCTGAACCGGTTCAAGGAACGAAAACCGGAAACGAACGAAATTTTTGACTGGAACATAACCAGAAATGGAAACTAAATCAAATTTAATCGTTCTGAACAGAAATGGTAATTTGAAATGGCCATTAACCGGTCAATAACGTTATTTTATCGTTCCGTTTAATATTTTGATTTGGCAGTCAACCAATCACGAATTCAAATAGTACAGCCTATGCAAATGTGACGCTGACGCATCCAAAGTGTGTGAAATGCCCGCGCTCAAGCTCTACAGTGAGATGCCCGCGCTGACGCGCTCAGCTGTCAAGTCATCATAGATTAGGTAAGTTACAATGGCAATGCCCTGGCATTAGTTTTTCCGATGATATATGTCACCAACCGTCAAGTATTAGGCCTATTTAAGTGAAAATGAATGTCTAGTAATATGCAGTTTGTTGTGTGTTCTGAAACCATCGAGTAGATACAATTGTCAACGTCACACCACGATCCGCAGCGCTTCTGTGAACGGAGAAAACTAGACCTACCTACATAACACACATAAAATAAAAGGGAATATTTAGGCCTATAGGCTACGTGAAATATTTCACTTAAATAATTAGGTCTACAGATTAACAAAACGAAAGTGGCTATTTGTGGCGCACTCCAAAGATCTAGAAAAGGAAACATTCTGCTTGTTTTCGTTATTTGTGTCTTTTGTTAATGTTTGAATTATGTCTTGCTTTTACCTGTATGACCATAAATTACGCAGTACAGTTTACTGTCTTATATAAGGAAAACAAATCCAGTGCTCGCGCCGGCGCCTCACGCGCGCACACAAATTCTTGCATTGCTTACTTGATATAGCAGCTGTTGAATATTAAAATAAAATACAATCAACCAACGTTACACTGCTCAATTCAATTCTGTAATACAATCTGCTGTTAGGACCCGTGACCACCGCATGACTTTACATCGATAATGCGAGTGAACAAAGCTCATCTAATAAATAATAGTTTAGCATTCGTCTCGAAAATGAAAGCAGTTGGATTCGTGCCGAATGAGAAAGGTAGGTTACATTCACTTTAAATTAATTCGTTTTGCATCATATTTAGTTTTATTTCCAATAAATAAACCTGTTTCTCGCCTTGAATATGGCAATAGAAGCTGGAATGGCGTTAAAAAAGTATTTTTTTTTTTTTAATTCGTTTTTGCTTGACGTTTATATAGCTAGCCTAGTCCAACTGTTAATTTTAGAGGTTTTGTTGTGGAGTAGGCTACATAAATAATATAGGGCAGTTTTGTTCATAATTTATGTTTACAAACATTATAAAGGTGTAGACTAATAATGTAATATAATAAATTGTGACGTACTATAGGACTATGCGACTTTTTTTCCTCTCAGGAATAGCGTCGGTATTTCCTTTTGTTTAATAGGTTACATTTGGACAGAATCTTGTTATAAAAGATAGCCTAATTGTAGGCCTAAGACGGCAAATACACTATCTTTGTTTTTTAATAAATAAAATGCTGTACATAGGCTATTATTATTATTAAGTAGGCTACACGCAGAAAAAAAAATAAAAATAAAATAAAAATAACGTTATTAACCGTTATTTTTTCTTATCAAACCGGTTTCGGAACATTTATAATACAAAGGAACGCTGGAACAGAAACGTTAAAATACCGATTCTGCTCGGAGTGGAACGATTGAATTTTTTTTTCGTTTTTAAGCCCTGGTTTATACTATGTATGTTCAAAGAATATCATGCAGTAAACTACACTTTAAAGGGTTAGTTCACGCCAAAATGAAAATTCTGTCATGAATTACTCATTTCACTAATTTTACCTCATTTCATTAGTATACACCCATAAGACTTTCGTTCATCTTCGGAACACAAATGAAGATCTTTTTGATGACAGAATACTGTCAGATTTCCTTCTATTGACTGCCTTTGTAACTGAAACTTTGATGCTTCAAAAACTTCATAAAGAGATTGGAAAACTAATCCACATGAATTGAGCTGTTTAGTCCAAATTTTTGGAAGAGAATCAATTGCCTGTTATGATGAATAGATTTAATTTAGGCTTTTACTCACATGTAAACATTGATCAGCGAACATGAGCTGACGCTCAACCTAACCTGAATAATGCATAAGATCCAACTTCTTCTGGAAGCTCAAACCTGCTGCGCAGCAGGTTTGAGCTTCCGGAAGATGTTTGTTCTTGTGTGATATTCAGGTTAGGTTGAGCTTCTGTTCATGTTCATTGAGCAATGTTTACATGCAAGTAAAAGCCTAAATTACAATGGGTACGGAAAGTATTCCCCCTTAAATTTTTCACTCTTTGTTATATTGCAGCCATTTGCTAAAATCATTTAAGTTCTTTTTTTTTTTCCTCATTAATGTACACACAGCACCCCATATTGACAGAAAAAAACAGAATTATTGATATTTTTGCAGATCTGCAAAAGATTTTTGCAGATATCACATGGTCCTAAGTATTCAGACCCTTTGCTGTGACACTCATATATTTAACTCAGGTGCTGTCCATTTCTTCTGATCATCCTTTAGATGGTTCTACACCTTCATTTGAGTCCAGCTGTGTTTGATTATACTGATTGGACTTGATTAGGAAAGCTACACACCTGTCTATATAAGACCTTACAGCTCACAGTGCATGTCAGAGCAAATGAGAATCATGAGGTCAAAGGAACTGCCTGAAGAGCTCAGAGACAGAATTGTGGCAAGGCACAGATCTGGCTCAGGTTACAAAAAAATTTCTGCTGCACTTAAGGTTCCTAAGAACACAGTGGCCTCCATAATCCTTAAATGGAAGAAGTTTGGGACGACCAGAACCCTTCCTAGAGCTGGCCATCCGGCCAAACTGAGCTATCGGGGGAGAAGAGCCTTGGTGAGAGAGGTAAAGAAGAACACAAAGATCACTGTGGCTGAGGTCCAGAGATGCAGTCGGGAGATGGGAGAAAGTTGTAGAAAATCAACCATCACTGCAGCCCTCCACCAGTCGGGGCTTTATGGCAGAGTGGCCCGACGGAAGCATCTCCTCAGTGCAAGACATATGAAAGCCCGCATGGAGTTTGCCAAGATGGTGAGAAATAAGATTCTCTGGTCTGATGAGACCAAGATAGAACTTTTTGGACTTAATTCTAAGCGGTATGTGTGGAGAAAACCAGGCACTGCTCATCACCTGTCCAATACAGTCCCAACAGTGAAGCATGGTGGTGGCAGCATCATGCTGTGGGGGTGTTTTTCAGCTGCAGGGACAGGACGACTGGTTGCAATCGAGGGAAAGATGAATGCGGCCAAGTACAGGGATATCCTGGACGAAAACCTTCTCCAGAGTGCTCAGGACCTCAGACTGGGCCGAAGGTTTACCTTCCAACAAGACAATGACCCTAAGCACACAGCTAAAATAACGAAGGAGTGGCTTCACAACAACTCTGTGACTGTTCTTGAATGGCCTAGCCAGAGCCCTGACTTAAACCCAATTGAGCATCTCTGGAGAGACCTAAAAATGGCTGTCCACCAACGTTTACCATCCAACCTGACAGAACTGAAGAGAATCTGCAAGGAGGAATGGCAGAGGATCCCCAAATCAAGGTGTGAAAAACTTGTTGCATCTTTCCCAAAAAGACTCATGGCTGTATTAGATCACAAGGGTGCTTCTACTAAATACTGAGCAAAGGGTCTGAATACTTAGGACCATGTGATATTTCAGTTTTTCTTTTTTAATAAATCTGCAAAAATGTCAACAATTCTGTGTTTTTCTGTCAATATGGGGTGCTGTGTGTACGTTAATGAGGAAAAAACTTAAATGATTTTTGCAAATGGCTGCAATATAACAAAGAGTGAAAATTTTAATGGGGTCTACTTTCCGTACCCACTGTAAATCTCTTCAGAAATGTTTTTCTCTTCAAAAGATTTGGTCTAAACCGCTTGATTCATATGGAGTAGTTTTCCGATCTCTTTATGAAGTTTTTTAAGCGTCAAAGTTTCAGTTACAAAGGCAGTCTATGGAAGGAAATCTGACAGCATTCTGTCATCAAAAAGATCTTCATTTGTGTTCCGAAGATGATTGGAAGACTTACCAGTGTGGAACGACATCAGGCTGAGTAATTCATGACAGAATTTTAATTTTGGGGTAAACTAACCCTTTAAAGTGATTGTCCACCCATAAATAAAGATTATTTTGGAAGCCAGTGGGGTCCAAAACAACATGAGTTTAATAGTATGGACAAAAATAAGTACATTCTTCAAAATATCTTCTTTTGTATTACACAGAAGAAAGAAAGTTGTACAGGAATGACATGAGTTTGAGTAAATGCTGATAGGATTTTCATGTTTTCGGGTAAAGTATCACTAACTTCATATTTTCTTTTCATTGAGTGCTTTGCCATGGTCATATTCTATAAAATATATGGCAACAAGAAGCAATTTATATGGGCACAAGAGACTAACTTACCTTTAACTCGCACTTGTAGAGTCTCGCTGTCCACTGAGAAGTCTCCTCTCTTTGCTTTGCAGTGATAGACACCAGTGTCAGAGAGAGATGCTGAGCTGATAGTGAAGGTTGGATCTGTGATCAAGGTTTCTGAGTTTTTGTACCAGTCATACTTCCATCCATCACCAGATATATTACAACCAAGCTGGACTTCTTCCTCAGTGTGGAAGAACTCAAACCACTGATCTTTTCTGATGTCTGGTTTTGGTCTATCAACTAGGAGCAACAGAGGTAAAATTTGAAATACTACGTACTACGTAATACTATGTACTTGTTATTCTTTAAAATCCCCACACAAAATTAACTGGATTTCACACAGAAAATTCTTTTGAACTTAGTCAGGAAGCTGTAACCACCGACACTAGCCACTTTATAATTCAAAGGTCAGTGCAACAATAAAGCAGCTAAACATGTTCTATGGAAAGCAAAATCCTCATTGACCTCCTTAGGAGACATAGCTGTCACTATCTGAATTGTTTTTGTTCATTTCTGACTTTCAAATTTTCAGAAGTAGTTTTACTTGCCATAAACATCAAGTTGCAAAGCTTTTGTTTGTCCTGTAGTCACTGATGTTCTCATCAGATGTTTTCCTCTGCAGGTATACTGTCCTGAATGACTCACTTTTGCTGAGCTGATTGAGAGTGTGTTTCCAGAAAAGGAAATGTCCTCATCAACTAAAATCGGAGCTCCATTTCTAAACCATTCATAGCCCCAATCATTTGAACCTCCATCAATTGAACACTTCAGAATCACTTTTTCAGTTGGGTAAAATGTTTTCCATTCAGACTCTATTGACAGTTTTGGTTGAGGCGGCTCTGCAGAGAAAACAACAACAACCACAACAGTAATGAACAAATGACATGGAACAGTGAATAAAAAGTATACTTTTAGCCACAAGCCCAGTTTCTTGTTTATGTAATTTAATCATTTAGTCTAAAATACTTTTTTAACTCTCTTGATTTCATGTTGTTTTATTAACACATTTGGCAGATGCTTCCAAAGCAACGTACATTGTGTTCATTGTAAAGGTCTGCATTCCATCAGTTCATGCTTTTGCTGGGAACTTTACTGAGACATTGTAAACTCAATAAATGCACAATGGGAAGAATATTCAACAATAGAAATGACAATAAAGTGGTAAATTATGGACTCACCTTGAACTCGAACTTGTAGTGTCTCACTATCCATTGAGAAGTCTCCTCTCTTTGCTTTGCAGTGATAGACACCAGTGTCAGAGAGAGATGCTGAGCTGATAGGGAAGGGGGGTTCTGTGATCTGAGGTTTTGAATCTTTATACCAGTCATACTTCCATCCATCACCAGGCATGTTACAACCAAGCTGGATTTTCTCCTCAGTGTAGAAGGGCTCAAACCACCAACGTTTCCTGATGTATGGTTTTGGTGACACATCTATGAGTCACAAGGGTATAATTAAAAATTATATACACATTTCAAACAATAATGGCCTTGGGTTGCATGTGCTTGCTATTCTTTATAATCTGAGACAAAATGGACTGCTAATAGAGTCATGCTGCTTATATTGTCTGGCTTCTTCACTGAACTCTTGTTGTGTGCCTGTTAATTTCCTTCATATCTATTAATCATAGAATATCATAAGAAGTTGTACCATAAATATCAAGTTGCAAATCTTCTGTTGGTCTTGTAGTCACTGGAGTTCTCTTCAGGTGTTTTCCTCTGCAGGTATACTGTCCCGAATGACTCGTTTTTGCTGAGCTGATTGAGAGTGTGTTTCCAGGAAAGGAAATGTCCTCATCACCTGAAAGCTGAGCTCTGTTTCTAAACCATTCATAGCCCCATTCATTCGAACCTCCATCAATTGAACACTTCAGAGTCACTTTTTCAGTTTGGTAAAATGTTTTCCATTCAGACTCTATTGACAGTTTTGGTTGAGGTGGTTCTGGACAGAAAAAAAAATAAATAAATAATAATAATAATAAACAAACAAACAAATGAATTAATGAATAAAACAGTTATGAACAAAAGTGTAAAAGTGAATAAAAAGTATATTTTTTAATCAGAAGCCCAGTTTCTTGTTTATTAAATTATTTAGTGTCACATCCTGAGATGTATTATGTATAGGTTATGTTTTATTCTGGTTGGTTCTCTCTCTCTCTCTCTCTCTCTCTCTCTAGGCTTGTTCAAGATGAACTACACTAGCCTGCTAGCCACTGGCTGGTGAGATCTGCCGGTTGCAGGCCGGGGAGAAGTACAGAGACAGTCGTCAGGTCGGACACTTCGTGCTTTCCATAGTGTGCTGATACATATGATTGTAAGGTGGCTGCAGCGCCGATCAAAATCAGACAAATTTTGTAACCAGAATGCATTGCTTTTGTCAGGTGGCAGCCGATCTTTGCGGCACCGCATGAAGTCGAACAAGCCTTTTCTCTCTCTCTCTCTCTCTCTCTCTCTCTTTGGATTGTGTGTAGTGGGAGGAGTTTAGAGTTTGGGCACAAGCTTTTGAGAGTTTGTTACTATAATATATATTTTTTTTCAATCTTTTTCTATAAATACACTGATGCACATGGAGCATTTAAGTCATGTTGAAAAAAATCATATTTATGAGTTGAAAGCACATGAATGCCACCACAAAGTTGTAAAAATAAGAGTAGGAAGCTCAGGATTTTCTTTAAGCCCTAATCTTTATGAGTTGGAGGCGTGTCAGTGTAAAATGTGGCGGAATGCAGTCAGCGAGCAGGTTGGTGAGATAAATATCAAGTCAGCTTCTAGAATGAACAAAGCTGTTGTTGTTTTGCCAATGTTCAGATGGTAGATGGTTTGATCAAACATGGAATTATGATTAATGACACGTTTTTGCCAGTACTGCCATTATCGAGTAGTGCTATCAAACGTTCGTCCGTTCATTAAGAATGAAACTATTCAAGGCGTTCTTGAAAGATATGGCAAATTAACAGCACTAACAGCAAATTAACAGTCTCTCTTTTAGGAACTGACTATAAAATATTATCTAAAACTCTCACAAACCGTGTCAAGAAATTTATAGAATCTATTATCCATGAAGATCAGTCCTATTGTGTACCTAAAGCCGAGTTCAGACTGCACGATTTTAGCCCCGATTTTGGCTCGCCGACAGGTTTTGAGAAATCGCAGACAAATGCCCGAAATCACAGGCAAATTGGTGCTCGTTCACGCGAGTGACAATCACGCGGTGTGAATGAGCAAAGACGCGATCCGAGAGAATCGCAGACGAGTCGCCGTCACCTGTGAGATATTTGGCATGCTAAATATCTGGACCTGTCGGCGATTCAAAATCCTGCTGTGTGAAAAGTGTTCTGACTGAAAACTACATCGGCAATGACTGACAGCCAATGAGAGAGCAAGATACAGAGATACAAATCAAACATTTGCTTGACCATCCGCAACAGCAGCACATTGAAAAGTTATGTATTTAGCTCCAACTGTCGTTGCAGAACACACAATCCTTGTTCTTCGCGTCTCCCCAAACATTTCCTCCTCCATATTCTTTTCTTTATGTTATTTTTGCTGCAAATCAGCGCACAGGCAATTCGTATTTCAAGCTTCTTGTGGGCTACTATTTTTAATAATAATCCCACCGTGTGTCTCAATCAGCTCCCTAGTTCAGTAGTCAGGGCACTGATCAGGGTATCAGCCACATTCACTTTCATTATATACTGATTCACGACCTAGGGAGCTAGGGAGCTGATTGAGACGCAGGGCCAGTGATATCACGTTATTTCCTTGTCATGTCTCGCGTGTGTTTGGTTGTGAAACGTAGTTTGCGTGCCAGACAGAGTTGTCGGCGATTCTTCCTATTGTAAAGTCATGCAGTGTGAAACCTTCTGTCGCCGATCCATCGTGCAGTGTGAACACAGCAGCGACTGAATGCTGGCCAAGATAGTCATGCAGTTGAAAAGAACAGTGACCCGACTACTTTGAAAATCGTGCAGTCTGAACTCGGCATAAGCGATCTATATTTCACAATCTTTTATTGTGCGAGACATGTTGAACTTAACTGAACTGCATAAACTTGATCTTGGTATTGTGTGTTTGAACAAGGAAAAAGCCTTCGACAAAGTTGACCATGAATATCTCTTCAAAATACTTGAAGGCTTTGGTTTTAGAAAAGTTTACTTCATAGATAAGGCTTCATTATAAGGATGTTCATAGTATTCTGAAAATTAATGGAATTCTGACAAGACCTTTTTCTGTACATAGAGGAATGAGACAAGGTTGCAGTTTATCTGGCCTCTTGTACACAATTTCCATTGTTGAAGATGTTGAGCGAGAAGCTGCAAGGATTGACAGTTCCATCATCTTGCTGTGGCATCGTCAAACATTGTTAGACCCTCCAGAAGAGCTTTTGTTTCTTGTAGACTTTTTTGGGGGCTGGCCATTATTACTTTGTCTTCCTGTTTTTGTGGGTGGTCAAGGATTAATTCATTTAGCCTCCATAAGGTTACAAACTGCCCAAAAACTGCTTTATTTATCGGACTCTGTAACATGGATCAGTTTTGGTCTTGCCATTTTAAGGGGAAAAATAAGATGTATTTTGAAAAACAAATGTTTTTGATTTCAAATATTGTAAAAGATATTTTATCTGTTTTTGAAGCTTGGAGTTATTTTAAGTTAGAAGGAAAAGATCATTTTGGCTTTGATGAACAACTTTTTCATAATCGCTGGTTTTCCCAAAAATCAAGCATTCTGCGTTAGTTCAGGCAGGCCTCTTAGTCAAGCTCCACTATCAGCTGATTCGCAAATTCCAACCCCACCCATATCAGCTGATCCGATTTCTATGGACTCCATTGGCAACTCTAAAATAAGGCGCATTACTTAAATGCAGTTTCCATCTCTCTGCTTGCTTGGCTGCTTCCACTGCACACTGCTTGCAACCCAGCTCCTCCTTAAACTTGTGTCTAACTTAATAAGTGTCATTCTGTTGTCAGTGACTACGTTTACATGGACAGCAGTAATCTAATTACTGACCTTATTCTGAATAAGACAATATTATGATTAAGGTATTTACATGAGTTGCTTTTAGAATATTCCTTTCCCGTTTTACATGTTATAGAACATAGATCGATTAATGGCAAACGTCATTACGTCCCCACGACACGCCCTCCGACGTTCTCTACAGAATGTCACGTATCACCACACAGTTCGTGCCACATACAGTTTTGGGTGTTTCATTTTTAATCTTACGAAAGCATCAAGTGCAGTTAATTATTTGACATGCAATATGTGCAAATAGATACGGAGCCCTGCATATGACATGCAAGAAAAAATAAATAAATTGTGTGCACGATTTACTAATTCGTTCCCTCAATTTATGAATGATGCGCATGATTTATAAATTGAGGGAACAAATTAGTAAATCGTTCGCACGATTTAGCCTAGGCTACTATTTATTTTCCCTCTCATGTGTGGGGCTCTTTAAATAGACAACGGTGGATACAAATTCTCCAGCAACTCCTGTACTTTAATTCGGCAACTTTCATTCATGCCACCGCGACAAACTCAGAGGTACTGGATGAGAGATGAGGTGAGAGGAATTTGATTTGTGGCTTCTTGCTTAAAGCTTGCTCTCTTGTTTGCCATCAAAACGGTTGACCACTGTCGGGTGTGTATTATGTGTCCTGTGGCAAAATGCGGCTAAAACTCCCACATGACGTTAATAGTGTGATTAAGGTGTGTACATGTCTATAATGCAGTCCAATACTGCAACTAAAATAGGAATACTCCACCTGTCTTAATTCGATTTGTGTTTACTTCGAGTATGACTTTAGCCGGATTAAGGTAATAAAAAATCGCTGTTTACATGGTCCTTTCTTAATCAGAGTATTGTCTTAATCGTAATAATATCGGATTACTGCTGTCCATGTAAACATTGATTGATGCATGCTCTGTTCTCAATGGGGGGATTTTGTGCTGCTCTCCCAGTTAAAAAATAATGGGAGGTTGTCCCCAGAAGCTGCTGCTGTTCCCGGTCTTAGCTTTCATGGAGCTCATGAAAAGGACAGGAAATTTAGAACAGTGCCATACCGCCAGATTGTAACTTTAGCAAAATATGCCAATAAAAAATTGACTAAAAAGTTTGTCTCTTGTAATTTTTGACTTAGTGGTCCTGACTGAAATGTACTATATCTAACACTGATATTTCAAACTTTGTTTTAGATCGGCTAACTAGGGTTGGAAATTTGATTGATTTGGCAAATAGAGAGTGGTTCTCAGTACTGAATTTAACTACAAAGATTGGAGGTAGATCAGAGAGAAAAGTTGGAAATATATTAAAGAATTTAAGAACATCTTTTCCTTCATCTTTGTGGGAATATATATCCAATTTTATTTCTGGCAATAATTATATAAAATATATTTTTCCAGAAGTATACACTCCACAGGTAGACCAATATGGAAATGATAATTGTGATAATGTGAACATGTTGCTATCTTTTAAAGGTTTACAAAATCTTCCTTTTTCTATAGTGAATAAACAAAAATTATATAATGTTTGTGTAAAGTCTTTCTTTGTTGGACAGTTAAGAGAGAGGAGAGATACAAAATGGAGAACTCATCTCTAAGTGTCAGAAAATAAATCACCTTAATGGCGGTTATTGTATAAGAACCCCCTACCAAAAAGATCTGGGGCCGTATTCACAAAACATTTTATCTTACCACTAAGAGTTCTCCTAAATAGCAGTAAAAGTTCTTAGCTAAGAGTTTTCTCTTAAAACCTTTTCACAAAGCTGCTGAGACAAACTTTTACTAAGGAATCGACTGAAGTCTTAAGCTAAGAGTAAGGGCGGGGTTGACCTCGTTGCTATGGAGATTACACACAGTGATTGGCTGATGGGGGAGGAGTCAGAGATTTAATCATAGAAATATTGTAGAATAAGGTGTCATGTTTCCATATTAAAATAAAGGTTTTAAAATACAAATGTTGCCCTATTCAAATAAATATTATTTAATAAAAATGTTGCCAGAGTCAAAATAAAATGTTGCCATATTGTTGCCATAAAGGTTTTAAAATAGGCTAAATGTCACTAATTAAACTAGTATATACAGTTAACTGTCCACCTCTTGGATGTCTGCAAGCGACAAATGATGTTTTATAAACAAAGTTTGGGAGAAACACATTCAAACAGTTTTTCTAATCAGCTCGAGAGGAGGAATATATACACAGACGAAAGCCGACTCGCCTATAGTTACTTCGACAGTTTTCTGCATCCCTCCGCCACCCCGCTCCTCACTCTCGGCTGGGGATACGGAGATAACTTTGGGTTTGGGCTAAATTCCAAGCTCGGAGCCCTCGATTCCCCTGGACAGCACACCAAATACGCTTATTATATATATATATATATTTTTACTCTATTCAATCATTTGTAAGTGTGAACTCGTGAAAACCATTGCCACAGGTAATCAGACAATATTTATTTATTTGTTAAAGTTTTTTTTTTTTTTTTTTTGGCGTCTCATCGTAGATTTAAATCTATAAATCAAAATGTATTGCATTTATGAAGAAAAGGTTCAGCAGCTAAGGCTCTATCGCTATTGCCTCAATGGTGTTCAGTGTCTTTGGGTGGATTAGGACTGTTTGTGATTTGGTCTTAGTGATTTAGGAGTCCTCTTGACTACTCCTAACGTTTCACAGATTTAGGAGCTAGTTTTAGCGCTAAAATGCTTTGTGAAATACTCTTAGAGCAAAAATTTAGGACTCCTAAAATTAGGACTGACACGCCCATTATTTTTAAGATATTATTTTTATTATATAATACGGCCCCTGGGCCGTATTCACAAAACATTTTATCTTACCACTAAGAGTTCTCCTAAATAGCAGTAAAAGTTCTTAGCTAAGAGTTTTCTCTTAAAACATAATCACAAAGCTGCTGAGACCAACTTTTACTCTAAGGAATAGAGAGAAGTCTTAAGCTAAGAGTAAGGGCGGGGTTGACCTTGTTGCTATGGAGTATACACACAATGATTGGCTGATGGGGGAGGAGTCAGTGATTTAATCATATAAATATTGTAGAATGAGGTGTCATGTTTCCATATTAAAATAAAGGTTTTAAAATACAAATGTTGCCCTATTCAAATAAATATTTTTTTAATAAAAATGTTGCCATAGTTAAAATAAAATTTTGCCATATTGTTGCCATAAAGTTTTTAAAATGTAGGCTGTGTCACTAATTAAACTAGTATATACAGTTAATTGTGGACCGCCTCTTGGATGTCTTCATCTCAAGAGAATGCAGAATTCAAGTGGCAAATTATGTTGTATAAACAGTTTAGGAAAAACACATTCGAACAGTCTTTCTAATCAGCTCGAGAGGAGGAATATATACACAGACGAGAGCCGAATCGCCTATGGTTACTTCGACAGTTTTCTGTATCCCTCCGCTACCGGGTTTGGGCTAAATTCCAAGCTCGGAGCCCTCAATCCCCTTGGACAGCACACCAAATATGCTCATTATATATATATATATATATATATATATATATATATATATATATATATATATATATATGGTTTTTTTTTACTCAATTTTACTCAAATTTTTTTTATTCAATTCAGTTGTAAGTGTGAACTCATGAAAACCATTGCCACAGGTAATAAGACAATATTTATTTATTTGTTAAAGATTTATTTTTGGTGACTCATCATAGATTCAAATCTATAAATCAAAATGTATTGCATTCATTAAGAAAAGATTCAGCACCCAATGCTCTATCACTATTGCCTCAATGGTGTACAGTGTCTTTGGCTGGATTAGGACTGTTTGTGATTTGGTCTTAGTGATTTAGGAGTCCTCTTGACTACTCATAACGTTTAACAGATTTAGGAGCTAGTTTTAATGCTAAAATGCTTTGTGAAATACTCTTAGAGCAAAAATTTTGGACTCCTAAAATTAGGACTGACACGGAGTGTAGGGGGAGACTCATCTGACAGGTGACAGCAGAGCTGGCTCTGCTAAGGGAAAGACACGGGCTCACCGTAGGGAGTTTGACCGTGGACAATTACACATATGGGACCGCTCACGTAGAGGGATCACGACATATGGAACCCAGCCAATCGTCAACGCCGGAGACGGACGTTGGGTCTGGCATCAGACACTCTGCAATGTCCGAGCCGAAGGGGGAGGCAGAGGAACTCGACAGGGTTTCACCAAGCGGGCACGCGACTGGAGTAAAAAAATGCACGTATCCAGCCCGGGGGCGGGAGTGGCATTTGCAAGCCGACACTTAGAGCGGGTTCAACGCGTCTACTGGCTGGTGGAAGCGAGTATACGGGAAGATACCGGCTCTACACGTAGGCTATAGAATCTAGCGAACGTGTTAGGTGTCGCCCAGCCCGCAGCTCTACAGATATCTGTCAGCGAGGTGCCGTGAGCCAGCGCCCAGGAAGAGGCCACTCCTCTGGTGGAGTGGGCTCTCAACCCGAGCAGGCAAGGCACACCCTGGGATTCGTACGCCAGGGCGATGGCATCCACTATCCAGTGGGAGATCCTCTGCTTGGAGACAGCCTTTCCCAGACAAAGAGCTGATCTGAGGTCCTGAAGCTTTCGTGTTCTGTCCACGTACACACGCAGAGCGCGGACAGGACAGAACGAAGCTAGGGCTGGGTCTGCCTCCTCTGAAGGCAGCGCTTGCAGGTTCACGACCTGATCTCTGAAGGGAGTGGTAGGAAACCTTGGCCACATATCCGGGTTGCCATGGCAACACACGCTGTCAACCGTCAGCTCGACGGCACACGGCGCGCTGCGCGCTCAAGCCCTTACGAGAAAGGCGAGACGAACAGCGCGCCGACGTTGGCATCCTCTCACAAGAGAATATGAACCACCCACAAACACCGTCTCGGCACGCTAAGCAGACATGAGAGAAAGTGATTGTGGCTGTCAGTGAGGATAGGAAACGACCGCCTCCAGAAATGCACAGACAGAATGACGTCTTGAAAAAGACGCAGTGTCTGTCTGTGAAGCTCTTTTAGAAGCTCTTGTTCTTTGTGCCGAAGCACACAGGGAACAGCCACGATGTGACTGCAGGTACACTTTTCACTCCCTGAGTCACATACACAGAGGAACCGGCCCAAATCACAAACCAAACGGGGCAAATAATGCTGTGAAAACAGCAGTTGAGAGCTGTATAACAGCTCAGAAAGCTCACTCTGGGAAAGCGGCCTCACTGTACTGTGCCATAATGCCAGCACTGTAGAACGAAAGCTCTTCAAAGGCTTGAAAAGTCACTCTCATTCTAATAACAGGAACACACAGGTTGGCTCCGAAGCAAAAGACAGAGTGCGATTGCATCTGCTTCCTATTTATATACACCTGACAGAGGCGGTGCGCATTATGCAAATATCGCACGCCAATTCCATTGGCTTGTTTTAGTTCACTCGAAGCTGATAGGGCTCTCTGGCGATATCACAATTCGTCGGTCACTACAGTCGTACGTCGAACGTGACTGACTGAAAGGGAACAAGTTGCTAGATGCTAAAATAAGTAAGACAGTTGAGCTACAAAATGAGGAAATGCAAGATACGTAAAGTGGCAGTGACTCGTCTGAATGCAGTGTGAGTTTTTCGCAAGGTGAACCTACTGCTCGCAGTTATGGTCTTGAGGACATAAAATTGTTACTCAGGTCAACAAAAAATAAAAGGGGTGTAAGAACGCAATAATATTTTCCTGACTTGAGTCAATTTCTTGATCGAGAAAAAAATTGGATGATTCGTTTACCAACAAAGAAGTGTATAGATTGAAGAAAATTGTGAGGACATAAACAGCACCCTAAATAATGATAATTGTGTTTTTTTTCTTTTTCTTCACTATGAGTGAAGTACATATTGCATCTATGAATGTTAATGGTGCAAAGAATTTGAAAAAAAAAAGAGCACATATTTTTGAAGAAATGGAGCAGAAGAACTTAGACAGCATTTTTACAAAAAAACTCATAGTAGTATGGATAATGTGGTTGACTGGATGAAGGAATTTAATAGGTTATCTGTATTAAGTCATTATTCACATGTGAGTGGTGGGGTTGCTGTTTTATTTAGTAAGACTTTTAAACCAATCATGTATGATGTAGATGAAATTGTGAAAGGTAGACTGTTAAAAGTCAGAGCTGTTTATGAAAATGTTTTGTTTGTTTTTATTTGTGTTTATACTAAAGCTGCACCTATAGAAAGTTTATTGTTTTTAAATACTCTTTGCTCAATGTTAAAAGGTTGCTGTACTGAGGATTTTCTGTTTGTGGGTGGAGATTTCAGTAGAACCATTTTGTTTTCTAAAAAGTCCTTAAATGTACTCAACATTACCAAAAACATCACATAATGTAAATACGTTCACAGAATAAGAATATTTGAATAACTCAATTTTGACAAAAATGTCAGATAGAACCTTATAATTCCAAGGGTAGACGGATGTTCATTATCAGGAATGTTACATTATGTTTTTATTGAACCACTTCTCAATAAATGCTCAATGGGAAGTATATTCCACAATAGAAATGACAATAAAGAGGTAAATTATGGACTCACCTTGAACTCGCACTCGTAGAGTCTCACTGTCCACTGAGAAGTCTCCTCTCTTTGCTTTGCAGTGATAGACACCAGTGTCAGAGAGAGATGCTGAACTGATAGTGAAGGTTGGATTTGTGATCAATATTTCTGAGTCTTTATACCAGTCATACTTCCATCCATTACCAGACATATTACAACCAAGCTGGACTTTCTCCCCAGTGTAGAAGAACTCAAACCACCGATGCTTTGTGATGTCTGGTTTCCGTATGTTATCTAAGAATCACAGGAGTAGAATTGATAATAATGCACTCTCTTCAAACAATAACTGCCTGAGTTGCATATGCTTGTTATTCTTTATAATCCAAGACTAAATGTACTGATTCATGGTGCTAAAAGTGTCTGGCCAAAGTCAAGAAGAATAGACAGGAAACTGCAAATGCTGACATGAACCACTATACACTGATACAGGCCAATGTAAACAGCTTCTTTATTGAACTCTTTTGGGTGCATTTTAATTTTATTCATAAATCATAGAATATCGTAAGTAGTTTTACCATAAATACGAAGTTGCAAATCCATTGTTCTTGTAGTCACTGGTGTTCTCTTCAGATGTTTTCCTCTGCAGGTATACTGTCCTGAATGACTCACTTTTGCTGAGCTGATTGAAAGTGTGTTTCCAGAAAAGGAAATGTCCTTATCACCTGAAAGCGGATATCTGTTTCTAAACCATTCATAGCCCCATTCATTTGAACTAATTAAACATTTCAGAATCACTCTTTCAGTTGGGTAAAATGTTTTCCATTCAGACTCTATTGACAGTTTTGGATGAGGTGGGTCTGCAGAGGAAAAAAAAAAAAAACAAAAAACAAATAAACAAACAAGAACAACAGTAATGAACAATTGATGTAGAAAGGTGAATGAAATGTAAAATTTTATCCAGAAGCCGATGTAGAAATTGTATCCTTGTTTATGAAATCATTTAGTTTAAAACACTTATTTAACTCTCTTTATTTCATGTAATTTCATTAACACATTTGGCTAGGCGGATCTATAGATGATCTAGCCACAACCTATAAATCCCAGCATAAACAGTAATACATTATAAAATTTGTTATTAAAGTAGCAACAAAATTCAGAAACATAAAAGCAAGCATAGGCAGTGCTCC
The DNA here is from genome assembly GCF_018812025.1 of Megalobrama amblycephala. Taxonomy (NCBI): domain Eukaryota; kingdom Metazoa; phylum Chordata; class Actinopteri; order Cypriniformes; family Xenocyprididae; genus Megalobrama; species Megalobrama amblycephala. The sequence continues at coordinate 26,972,076 of NC_063067.1, forward strand.
GTGCATGATTTGGCATGGCAGAATGCGTGCAACGAGCGCTTCCTTTATAATCACTAAAAATATGAAAGTTCGTCGCGATCTCACAACACTTCAATGGCTGCACAGTGAATCTTTAAGGGGTGGGGATCTAATGCTATTTCAAGCATTTTCATAAAAAAACAAAAACAAACCAAAAAAAAAAGTAAAAAGTCAGTAATAAAATATAAAAAGCACAAATAAATGCAATAGAATAAAGAGAGCTATGAAACTATGTTTTTCAGGTTAAATGGGTTTTTATTCAGGTAAGAAAATACTACAGAAATTAAAGTAATCTAATGTAAAATGACACATTCAGTGTTATTTTACATTGGTTACCTTAATTTCTGTAGTCTTTATTGTAAATATTAATACAGATCAATTCTTACCATTAAAGTTATAAAACGTATTCAGCCAAGAGCAGAAAGTGATGTTTTGGTTTTTTTTTTTATCTTTTGTTCTTTGATTAACATGACCGACAGCAGCAGGAATATTGGATTGCTGTCCCTTTAAGAGTTTATGAACGGTGTTCAACGGACCTAAAGGCAGGAACACACCAAGCCAATGGTTAGCCGTCTGGCAGTTTTTGTTCGTCGGCCGACTAAGTTTTCTCAGTGTGTTCCGCACCGTCGGTTGAAGTTGGTCCTCATCGCCTTTTTTTCTGCTGATTCGAAATGCTGAATCGGCATCGGATCTCGTCGGTCCGTCAGGCCATCTGATCATTCTGATTGGCTGTTCAGATACTGCCACCTGCTGGTTCAGAAAGGCATTTCATCTCATGCAGGCGCAGAACTGACATGCTACTTGGCTGTTGGCTGTTTAGCGTTGGTTTGGTGTGTCAGGGCAACTTTGGACACAGACGCTGCCGACGTGAGCCAACCCCGCAGTCTGCTTTCGTTGCCACTAGTTCGTTGGCGTCGGCTTGGTGTGTTCCAGCCTTAATACACACAACATGGGTTCACTTTCTTAGCTATTTAACAATTCAAAACTGACTGTGTTTATCTGAATACTCGCCAAGATTGCCTGTGCCGCTGGTTTTGACATACTTTTGTATGTATTTGACAGTTTAAGCGCAGTAAGCCGATTATTTTGGTACTTGTGACTCTGTTTGACTTCTGTTTGAGACTGAGCGTGGCTTGTTCGCTTCACTTATATATCAGTGGTGCACGCGCTTTTGGTGTGAGCACGAAACCTGCGGGAATGACTATTATGTGCAATACAAGCACTATTTAACCGGAGCGAATGAGATGAGTGAGAGAGAGGAGGCGCCCGCGTGGGTGTGTGTCACTTCACCGTGACAGAGAAGAGAGCGAGAACGCACAGCTGACCTTATTGCCTGTGTCGCTGGTAACAAAACGGATCGGCTCGGAATCGGTAAGAAGTGAGATTTGAGGGAAACCGACCAATTCTGATCCCTGGCCGATCGATCAGTGCATCTCTAGTTTTAAGTACAGTGAACTTAAACATTAAATAAAACTAAAATTTAAAAAAAATTCTGTTTGACTTAATTGTTATTTATAATTATTCTTTACTTAAAAGTTTTAAGTTGCTTTGCTTAAATTTTTTGAGGTAATCGGTGTCTTTTATTATTATCGGTGTAACTTTTATCATGCCACAGTCGCTGCTTCCGCTTCTTCCGGTCAATCGTATAGCAGGTAAAGCAGCGCAGTTTTATCATGTTAGACATATTTGTGTGTTTAAAGTTGTAATAGTTCTACTCTGTGCATTCGCTCGGCGGCTACTATGAGACACTTAAAGGGTTAGTTCACCCAAAAATGAAAATAATGTAATTTATTACTTACCCTCATGCCGTTCCACACCCGTAAGACCTTCGTTAATCTTCAGAACACAAATTAAGATATTTTAGTTGAAATCCGATGGCTCCGTGAGGCCTCCATAGGGAGCAATGACCCTTCCTCTCTCAAGATCCATAAAGGTACTAAAAACATATTTAAATCAGTTCAATATTAATATTATAAAGTGACGAGAATATTTTTGGTGCGCCAAAAAAAAAGCAAATTAACGACTTATTTAGTGATGGCCGATTTCAAAACACTACTTCAGGAAGATTCGGAGCACAAATGAATCAGTGAAGCAGTGTTTTGAAATCGGCCATCACTAAATAAGTCGTTATTTTGGTTTTTTTTGGCGCACCAAAAATATTCTCGTCACTTTATAATATTAATATTGAACCACTGTACTCACATGAACTGATTTAAATATGTTTTTAGTACCTTTATGGATCTTGATAGAGGAAGTGTCATTGCTCCCTATGGAGGCCTCACAGAGCCATCGGATTTAAATTAAAATATCTTAATTTGTGTTCTGAAGATTAACGAAGGTCTTACGGGTGTGGAACGACATGAGGGTGAGTAATAAATTATAGAATTTTCATTTTGGGGTGAACTAACTCTTTAATGCACGCTGCAAACTAGATCGATATTAGGCATGGTAAAACATGATACTCACGGTAAATCAAGAAAACAAGATTCAAACAAAATGACTTACAGTGTTGAGCTATATAACAATGATTAGTTTTTTGTCAATGAATGTATCCAAACAGTTGCTCACCTGTCTAATAAAACACATAATATTACTAAGGCGTCTTTGATGTTTCCATGGTTTCTACAAAATAAAACCGGAAATTGAGGGTAATGATGTCATTGATAGGCGACGCACAGACATGGTCTGTGTCCTGGTAAAAACTGCTTATTCCTCTGGAATGAATCATTCTCGGAAACATTTGGGATAATGTAAGTACACAAGTCAAAATATATAACATTGTTCTAGTGGTTTTTGGATATTTTAATCCAAAGATACTACATATTGTGCCTTTAACTGGTTGCATATGTCAGATTTATTGCATACCAGGGGCAGAGAAAAGCTGTTGCTATGAAACAATGTTTACTTAATCAGCTGAGTCAGTGTAATGGTGAAGGGATAGATCAAATAGGCCAATTGATGGAAGGTTCGTGAAGAAATTTCATGATCCCTTGTAAAAGTCTTTTTTAGTATTTTTATAATACAAAAATACGGTAGTTTATTTTGATACATTGTGTGGCTGCTGTATTTTGTAATTTATTTTGATACACTTAAAATTAAGGTATTTGGTATTTTATTTTAAAATACATTTTGAAGTATTTTTGCCCAACCCTGACCTGAGCCCTCAGCTAAAATGGCTGCCACGCCTGAGCCCTCAGCCAAGATGGCTGCCATGCCAGAGTCTCCAGAGTGTGCAGCACTGGCCCTTATGGCCACTGCTATTATGCGTGTTTGGGCCATGTATACATCCTCTTTAGCCCCTGACCAGTGTCCAGTGATGGCTCCAGCCCTTGGCCAGCATCCAGAGGGGACTCCAGCCTCTGACCAGCATACAGAGAGGACTTCTGTGCAGGACTGCCGAACAAGCCTTATGTTAGGTGTGTTCGACATCGGCTGCAGCTGGATGCAACCGATCGCCAAGAGTAGCTGCGGGGAGGAGCTGAAAACGGAGATGTGAAGTCGGACACTGTCTGCTTCTCGTAGTGACGCTCACGCTGGGTTTGCATACTTTATCACAGCTGATATGTCATACGTTATCAGAGCTCGTGCAGCCGCTCTTGAAAAACTGCGCTTGCTGGCTGCTCTTGAATCGCTCTTGCGGTACTTTGATGCCATACATCACAGTCACATGGAGTTGGAGTTGGCGCTGTCTCAAGTCGGACAAAATTTCTTACCGGCATGCACTTCAAGTCAGCCGCCAATCAGTCTGTGCAGTGCTGCATGAAGTCGAACAAGCCTTATGTCACTGGTGAGCAAAAATCACTACATTGTACATAATATAAGTTGTTATTAAAATATTTTTTGTGTTTTAATAAAATGAAGGCCTATTTAATAAAACCAGTTATAAGCGTATTTTCAGTACGATTTATTAATCTATTATTAAAAAAGCTCACATTGCACATCAGGCTCATTGTGCAGTGTTAGCAATTCACTCGTCAGGATCCTCGGTAATCAACCGGAGTCATGAAAAATCAAATTTTGTCACAAACTCAACACATTTAAAAAGATTTATATTTAAGGAAGAGTGCTTAAGCTTACCTTGAACTTTAATTGTAACAGAGTTACTCCTTGCAGTTTCTACTCTCTTTTGAAGAAAGCCCTGGCATTTATAAACTCCAGCATCTGCCTTTTTTGCTGACTGAATATCTAATTGAGATTTAGATTCTTGTAGCTTCACCATTTCTTTAAACCATCTGTAGGTCCAATGCTCTGTGCTGCCCTGAATTTCACACTTCAGACGGACATTTTCAGTTGTATAGACATCCGTCCACATTGGTTTAGTCAGTGTTGGTGTTGGGATTGCTATAGTAAATAGAGAAATGTAAAATATCCAGCACTCTATTACAGCATACAACATATAGGAACATCTTAAAACACACACATGCATTTTTTAAATAAAAATATTGGTAACACTTTATTTTGAAGGTCCACTTAAGACATCCTACTAACTATAAGTAACTAGCAGTCATTAGAGTATTAGCAGACTGTCTGCTTAATATCTGCTATCACTTTATTTTGATGCTTCTCCAACAGACATTCTACTGACTATAAGTAACTTATTCTACTAACACAAACCATACCTAACAGTCTACTAATAGTCTACTATAGTCTAAGTGTACTATTAATAATTGGAGTCTAATTGGAGTTGGCTGACATGTAGTTGCAAAGTTCCTTATAGTTAGTAGAATGTCTAAAGTGGACCATCGAAATAAAGTGTAGCCAAAATATTATTATTGAATATTTATTTTATGTTATGATATCCATTCACCTTTTAGAGTTAAAATGTACCTATCACTTTTTTTAGACTCAGAATCTCCATTTTTTGCCTTGCATTCATAATTTCCACCATCTTTCACAGTGATACTGCGTTTATGGCCTTTTTTGAAGTTATAGGAGTCCTTATACCAGTCATATTGTAACTCAGATGATCCTCCAGGGACCTCACAGTGCAGAGTGACCATCTCTGTTCTGTACAGCACCTTGTGAGTTGGACTGCCAGTTATCTTGGGCTTGGGAATCTGAATCAGAGGATCTAGGGGATTAATAATCCTTAGGTTAGAGTGGCTAAATACCAACACTTTTTAATACAGTGGTCTAACTTAAAAATAAAACCATTAAATAAAATAGTTATTTCCTTATTTTACAATTTAGTATTATTTTCCTTTTAGTGTTTATTTTCCTTTTTTTTTTTTTTTTTTTTTACAGTGCATATACCTATTTGTACTTAAAATTTACTTACCTAAGAAAATACTGGGTAATACAAGGTAACAATAGAGGTTAAGGTTAGGTTTAGGTTCAGGGTTTGTACCTAGTAATTATCCAATTTTTATAATTACTGTAATTCTGTCAAGACAACTCTTAGGATATTGGTATGGTAATTGAGATTAGCATGGTAATGGATATAACAATGTTGCAAAGTTTTTATTGACTCAACGTTTCGGCACAAAGCCTTTGTCAAAGTATATCTGCACATGTAACATACATGAATTAACCCCCAACAAAGCAGGAAACAGAGAAAAGGGCAGAGCCTTCAACACAAATGTCTAACAGATCAATACAGGTATAAGGCAAAGCCAAGTAACACTGTGGTGAAACAGCTGAAGAAGATTATTGCTGTACATTGTAAAGCACTTTTCACCCTACACATTTAATGGTAAATTTAGACAATACAGTGCTATAAATGTGCTTTTGAGTGAGAACAAGCTGCTGCATTGACAGATATGCATAAATCAGCACATGATGACAATAGACAGGAAGGGATAGATCAAACAACCCCCAAACAAGACAGGAAAGGATAGACAAACACTCACCCAAAACAGCAGATCTATCGGCAAGACATATGTACTTTTTTATTTGCGGGACCACATGTTTTACTATCTATGTGTGCCTTGGCTCCTTTGCCGTCCGGCTTAACGCTAGTGACTTAAGGCTATGTGCGCCATGGCTACCTCGCCAGCGTCTTAGCACTAGTGATCTAAGACTATGTGCGTCTTGGCTACCTTGCCGACCGGCTTAGCACAGGTGACCTAAGGCTATGTGCGCCTTTGCTACCTTGCCGACCAGCTTAGCGCTAGTGCCCTAAGGCTATGTGTGCCTTGGCTACTGTGCCGACCGGCTTAGCGCTAGTGATCAAAGACTATGTGTGCCTTGGCTACTGTGCCGACCGGCTTAGCGCTAGTGAGCAGAGACTATGTGTGCCTTGGCTACTGTGCCGACCGGCTTAGCACTAGTGATCTAAGACTATGTGCATCTTGGCTACCTTGCCGACCGGCTCAGCACAGATGACCTAAGGCTATGTGCGCCTTTGCTACCTTGCCGACCAGCTTAGCGCTAGTGACCTAAGGCTATGTGTGACTTGGCTACTGTGCCGACCGGCTTAGCGCTAGTGATCAAAGACTATGTGTGCCTTGGCTACTGTGCTGCTTGCCAACCGGCTTAGCACTAGTGATCAAAGACTGTGTGCCTTGGCTACCTTGCCAACCGGCTTAGCACTAGAAATGCATGCTGTGTGTTCTCATGAGCAAAAAATATAACGTTGCAAGCTGATCAAGATGAGAACGAAAAACTGCATAACGATCCAGCTTATGCTTGGACGCCACCAGAATATAAACAAACATGATGCTTAGTATAACTGTATTGATGGTTCTTTTAAGTGACTCAGAGTCAGACACACGAGCATCTGAATCAACCACAAACATTTAGCATTGCTAATAAACATAGCTCTTGAAAATGAATGTGGATTGAGTAATGCTGCTAAATATGGTGGACGCAGATAAGGCGCAATGCTTATATCACTTTAACTGTTTTTTTATAAACGTGCTAAACAGCGTATAAAATAGCGGTAACAACAAAAGACTGCTGCTGCATAACTATGCAGTAAAAATGCTGCTTATAAGCTTCAATGATGCACTCATGCATCTGCTGACATGACGCTAGTTTAAAACTTGTAAGATAGTTCCGCAGGTGAAAAAAAGTACACTTCTGTAATGTACTAAGTGTTCTATTTTCGTGCGCTAATTTTGTACTTAATATACTAAAAATTCTTCTTTAGTACTTCTTAAGATAATCTTAAGAACATATAAGTGTATTCAACTGTGCTATTTTGAGACACCATGAAATATGAGCTAAAATGTGCTGTGCATTTAATACACTATATCTGTATTTAAAAAAAAATCTATTTAGTTACCAAAAAACACATTTTAGTTCATATTTCATGGTGTCTCAAAATAGCACCTGTTGAGTACACTATTATCTTAAGAAGTACTAAAGAAGAATTTTTAGTATAAGTACAAAATTTGTGCACAAAATTAGAGCACTTTAAGTACATTATAGAAGTGTACTTTTTTAGGAATTGATAACCGGACCACACAAAAGCACATATATGGAATAAAAGATCATTTTTGTCTTATCTTAGATGTTGATTCAGATGCCTTCTGAAAGTTGTGCTGCAGACTGTTAACAGACATCAATGCCAAATATTTGAATGTTTAAGCAGCAAGCTCATTGACCGCTGATGTAACAGCAACCAATCAGCTGTGCTGTATACAGTAGATAATGATGTGATCGCTACCAAATGAGGTAAAGACCCATCAGCCTGCACTGTCAGAGTTTCTTGCCAGAACTATATAATAAGTATGTACATGAGAAACAGTACTAAACCAGAAACCACATATAGAATAAAAAAATAATCTTACCCCCAGTGCCATCTTGAGATGTTACTTGCACACAGACCGCCACTATAATTTAAAACAGATTCAGGGAAAAGCTGGGATACAGGATAGGGATTTACTAGTTTTATTAATTCTCAGGAAAAAAAAAGGTACAAAAGCTGTCACTGGGGTGGTACCCTTTCAAAAAGTTCTAATATGTAACTTTGAGGTATAAATACGCACTCCATTCCTGGGATTCTGTAATATTTCAGTCCCCCAGACTTTTTACAGTGGTGGTTGACCAAAATAAAATGTTAAAGTCCCTCTGTAGTCAAAGAATGTTAGCCCTTAAAACTCATATTTGATCACCAAATGACATATTTAAATGTTTTTTTCCTGTGGGAAAAAAAAAAAAAAAATCATGCCTTAAAATAGCTTCAATGTAACACTGCACCACTTGCTTCATTTAGTATACACGGGTCTCTGAATACGCTAATTAGCCCCACCTCCACTCACTCACACAAGCTCAGAGATCTACTTGGTCAACTTACTGAGGTAAACACTGCACAATGGTATCACGTTTTACAACGTTGTACACATAATGGTAATTAATATGATAGCCTTTTGCTTGACTACTTATTAAATAGCTAATGATGTGTTGCTAATGTTACACAAACCATGTTCCCATTCGCAAGTCAGACAGCTGTTTTCTAAAAATCTGTATCTTTAGAAATGCTTTGAATGACTCAGAACATCATAGGAGAAAGGTATATAGCTCAGAATAACATTGTAATACACATTCATACACCAAGTTATATTGTGAAATGTACCCGATTTTTCATATCAACAGAAATATATACGGGATGACCTCTTTACACTCTCCTGCTTCAGAGTGGCCATAGTTAATGATATAATGTGTGAGGGAAAACAACAGCGGACAGAGTGTGTTTTCATGAGAGGCAAACAAATCCTCCCCCAAATCAACTCCACCATCTCGGGGTGGAGTCTTCATTGCCCAGGCATCAGCCCCTGCCTTGACCCCCAGGAATATACATTGTTCTGAGTGACTGCATCTTGCCCTGGGACCACAGAAGGACCTGATGCACCAGTCTGCACAGAGGGTGCAACTTTAGGCCCCCCTGCCGATTTATATGGGACACCATCAACGTATTGTCTGTCCGAAGTAGAACATGATGGCCCCTGAGGTCCGGGAGGAAGTGTCTCATGGTCAGAAACACAGCCATCATCTCCAGTCAATTGATTTGCCACAAAAGATGATGCCCTCTCCACAGACCTCTGGTAAAGCCGCCCTCCATGACCCCTCCCCAGCCCCTAAGGGATGCGTCCATAGTCACAATTTTCCACTGATACGGCGCTCCTAATATGAGCCCTGGGACAGGAACCATGGTGTCTTCCACATACTTTTATCATGCGGAATGGGTTTCCCCTTGGTGGAAACCACCTGGTCCTGAGCCACCACTGCAGGGGTCTCATGTGCAGCTGGCCAAAAGGTTTTGTGTTGGACGCTGCTGCCAGAAGCCCCAGCACTGAAAGTGTTTGACACTGATGGCTTGGCCTAGCTTGATTTTGGTGACTGTAGTCAAGATAGCCTCTATTCGAGCAGGAGATAACTGTGCCCACATCGTTGTAGAGTCCCACACTACCCCCAGAAGCATAGTTCTCTGCTGGGGTGAACTCTTCTTGACATCGAGTTTCAACCCTAAGCACCTTAGATGGCACAGAACATCTCAATGCCGAACCGCCATCTCCTCCGACTGTGCTAGAATAAGCCAGTCATCGATATAATTCAGTATACGAATGCCATGAAGCCTCAGTGGAGCTAGAGCAGCATACATAAACTTTGTGAAGGTGCAAGGGGACTAGGCCGAATGGAAGAACCTTATATTGGTACACTTTTCCCCTGTGGAAGTATGCATCCTTGAGAACTATCGTGACAAACTAATCCTCTGATCTGATTTGACTCACGATGATAGGTATGGTTAACATCTTGAACCTGAATATCCTCAAAGAATGATTCAATAGCCTGAGATCTATGATGGGACGCAAACCCCCTTCCGTTTTGGGAACTATGAAGTACCGGCTGTAGAACCTGACCTCCCTCTCGCGAAGGGATTAAACTAAAATGGATTGAACTTCCTGTTCAATCACCTGATCCTGCTTGGGGTTGACAACAGTGTAAACCACTCAGCTGAACTTTGGCGGACAGTACTCAAATTAAATTCTATACCCTCTTTCTACTGTACGCAGGACCCACTGTGATATATTTTGAAGATTCTTCCAGGCTTCTAAATATTCTACTAGGGAAATCAGTCTCTCGAGACTGACCTAGGGTGGGGTGTTGTGTGTGAAATAATTTCGATGTCCTGAAGCAGCTGGCTGGCAGGAGACAACCAAACAAATTTTTCTACAGGCCTTGACACGGCCACATCAACTTCGAGTGGACACTGTGAATTGCGTTCGCTAGAAACTGATGTGTCCCAAAGTGTACGAGGCAGCGGGAAGCAATATTGTCAGGACCTCTTCCCCGAAGCCTTACTTGCCTGAAGGACAGCAGGGCATCGATGAGGAAAGCCCTGTCCTTCTCACCAATGCCCGATAAGTTCAGCCACAAATGCCTCTCCGTAGCCACTAATGCTGCCATGGATCAGCTGATGGCACTCCTTAGTGGCCCAGAGAGACAAGTCTGCAGCATGACATAACTCTTTAATATCGTCGAGCCTGAGCTCCCCGCTGTCATCCAAATCTTTTAATAATTCGGCTTGGTATGCCTGCACGATGGCCATCGTACACAGGCATGCACCAGCCCAATCCGCCGCCATATATGCCTCGTCCACCATTGCAGATGTTGTGTGACAGGTGGGCAGTGTTGAAGTCTTAATGGATGACGCAGTGTCAGGTGAGAAATATGATGCTAATGTCACCTCAACCTGTGACATCACCCCATTGCCGTTCTCTTTCGAGCCCAAGCTGGAGGAATGATTATGCATAGTTGGGCTCGAAAAGCTTGACGAGAATGGCTTTTTCCATGATCTCGACACCTCACTGTGGCAATCGGGAAAGAAAGGCAGACTCCAATAATAATAATAATAATAATACATTTATTTTATATAGCACCTTTGAATGTTGCTTTCTCAAGGTGCTTTCCATGAAAGCTTACATAAAGGAAAAACACAACAATATAAGACAAAATACTAAAAATTCAACAAGAAATAAATCACAAAACAATACAAAAAAGTCAAATCAAATAAAAGCATTTCTGAAAAAGAATGTTTTGAGCAAAGTTTAAAAAAAAATAAAATAAAATAAAAAAAAACAGCTAAAGAATTAGCATCCTTAATGCCAACTGGGAGAGAATTCCACAGTTTTGGAGCAACCGTTGAAAAGACCCTGTCAAGGCCCTTGGCTTTTTTTTTTTTTTTTTTTTTTTGGTATTGATCAGATGCTTGATCTCTGTAATTCTGTTGGTGAAGATTGTGAAAACATCACCCCAGCTTTCTGGAGGTTGCTGGAGATTTTACTGACAGTTATTTAGGTTGGCTGTTTTTTTTTTGGGAGGGTTTTTTTGTTTAGTTTTTTGTTTTTTTCACAGCCCTTGTCATTTATCTATATCAACTGCTGTTGATTTTCTCAGCTGACCTGGTCATTGTTAGTTGCTGAAGCTTGCCAGTGGTATCTATTTTTTTCAGAACATTCCAAACTGGATATTCCAAGTCAATCTCCAGATTAAAATCCATTTTAACAAGCATTTTACCAGCTGAAGAGGAGACCAAAGGCAGAAACTCTCCAAAAAAAGCAACCGTTGAAAATGACTGTTCAAAGGGCTGAAAAAGCATTTCAAAGTGTGAAACCAAGAGTCTGGTGATGTCTGTGGGTCAAAGACTCACTCCTGTGATTGCCTTCAATTAATTTAAATATTAGCTTTTACACTTTTACATTTACTTTAAGTTAAACCGTCCCAATATGTAAGGGGTTGTACAAGCCATAATTCATTCTGGCACTCTTACACACTTACATTCTCCTTTCACATACATACATTTTTACTCTCACACACTTACATTCTCCTTTCACTTACATGTGTTTATTTTGGGTTGTTTTTTGCCCAAGAGCTGGTTAAACATGGTCTAACTTAAACACCTCTGATTGGCCATTATTTTCATTAGTAATGCCTATGCTTGGCTACAATACTCAATGCTGCAAAATCACATTGTAAATAAACACATTTGCAGTGATTAATGCGCCAGGTTTGGGTGAAGCTGGGGTGACTGATTGCATTACCAAATCCTTCAGAAGGAATTACTAATTATTTGGATCAGTATTCTAAAGTGAAAAACATGTTAACTCTGTAGTAACTACTGGAGTCATTGCAAACTTTTGAGGTTTTTGTTAATACTTCAGTCATTACTAGTGGGTTACCACGATCTTCACTTTAGGATTAATTATACATTATGCATTATTCACAGTAATTATGAACCTGTATTTAGTAGTTCTTAGTAGTTCTCTGGAAGGTATGAAAAAAATTGTAGTTACTGATCAGCTAATAGTGAACTACCACCTTCAACTGAGCACTATTACTTACTAATTTGTTAATCATAGTTTCTTGATAGTTAATAGTAGTTACTAGAGTGTTAATAATGCATTACTCATTTGTTCCTGTGTAGTTATTAATTAATGAAGGATCAGTATTCTAAAGTGTTACCCTTCATCAGTTAGGAACCTGGGTGTGCTCTTTGATACCAATCTTTCATTTGAAAGCTACATTTCTAGCATCTGTAAAACTGCATTCTTCTATCTTAAAAATATATCTAAACTCTGACATATGCTCTCAATGACAAATGCGGAACAGTTAGTTCATGCATTCATGACCTCAAGGCTAGATTACTGTAACGCTTTACTTAAAGGTCCCGTTTTTCGTAGTTTTTTGAAGCTTTGATTGTGTTTATAGTGTGCAATATAAAGTGTTCATGTTTCGCGTGTAAAAAAACACAGTATTTTTCACATAATTTACTTATCTGTATACCGCTGTTTCCACTGTCATAAAAACGGGCTGATGACTTCCTTGTTCTATGAAGTCCCTCCTTCAGAAATACGTAACGAGTTCTGATTGTGCCAGCGGTTCCTGTGTTGTGATTCGACAGCAGCTTAGCGCTCCTTGCCCGGAAAGGTCACGCCTCTTACCATAACGTGGAGATGCATGCGCTCAGTGTTATTGTAAACATGTCTTTAATTTTACCCTATCAATTTGAGCCGGAATCAGACCCGGTGATTGGACTGCGGGATGAAAATAACAGCGTTTTGACGACATGGCGACAAACACACTCTACAAACGCAACTCTTGTGTATTCCTGTGGGCGGAGGTTAGTCAAAAAACTGTTTTAGTGACGTCATTAAAGAAGGAAGTAGAGGGATGTAGTCCAAACTGGCCGTTCGATGTAGGCGACTTCTGTTAAATAAAATATCTCGCTTGGCATTGAACTTTGAGCTTTAAAATTTTACAGATTTTATTTATACTCTAACAACAACATTACACACTAACTAAAGTTTGAAACATGGGATCACGAAGAACGGGACCTTTAAGGGGTTCCCAAACTTTTCAGCCCACGACCCACAAAATAACGATGCCAGTGACTCGCGAGTCGCGACCCCCACTATCCTGGGAGGTGGTTAAAGTAACGTTGTGCGCATTGGCGCACACGCACTAAGGCTGCATTCACACGGCTGCATTCACACGTCATGCGTTGCCGAACTGAATTGTGGGTTCCGTCGCGTCGCTTCACTCGCGTTGCAAGCGGCAGAAGTTGAAGATTTCTCAACTTTTCAAGCGCCAACGCAGGCGTCATCCAATCAGATCGCCCTATGCAAATACCCTAGAGCAGTCGCAGCCAACTGCGTTCGTGCAACACCGGAAAGTAATGTGATTGGCTGTAATCACTATAACGGTCGCGTCAGCACAAGCTTCAGACACGCCCTCCGTCAAGCGTTGACGCTGACGCCCCGTGTGAATGCAGCGTAACGACTGTTTCACACATACTCTGTTTGCAGTGCACATTGTTCTGTGCCCATATTAACGGATTTCACACTGCATGCGGATGCGGTCCGGCAGTGCGTTCCAGGAGCGGTGCGTCTGCAGCAGTGCAGCGATCATGTACGCGCCGAGTCTATTTTTGCTGTGCTGCACAGCGCTGAATTAAAACGACAGCGCACTGTTCGCATTAAAATAAACATGTATTGACGCGAAAAAAAATAGTAATTTCACCATATATACATATAATTTAAAGTCTATGTTACACAGTTTACACGTGGCATTTTTGCCTCAGGTAAAGCAAGGAAATTTACCAGGCATTCAAGGAGACATAAACGATAGCACTCTTCGTAAAGGTGAAAAAAAGTTCTTTATGACCTGAGGGATTTTTTGTAAAAAGATGAGAGTCGCCTGTTTTTGTCTATTTTAAGTGTTAATTTAAAATGTTTTTGATTTTAACATAAAGCTTTAAATGTTTTGCCACTTCCGTGTGCAACATAATAAATCTAAAGTATTACTTCATATAAAGTAATGAAATGAATAAAATGTAGTGCGTTTAAACGTGACATCTATGAAATACAGTGTATAGCCTATACAAGGAGAATCGCAATGCTGACAAGCCATATTAAGTAACAACTTTTGGATTTGAAATAAAAATAAGTAAATGTTGTGTTTGTGATAAACAGCCATGGATCAGATGCACTGCAAACGCGGCACATGTGAAAAGCACAATAGCTCGTGCTGCATATGAACTGCAAAGGCATGACGGTGGTGCTTCTCCACTCTCCTCCGCTGGCCTCCCTGCGTTGTCTTTTTTTGGTCGATATTAACCAACGTTTCATTTCGACAAAAATAATATCCAAAGCTTAAAGCCTACCTACGTGCACATGTCAGAATGTTTAACATGGTGCTGTAAACTGACCTGCTGCTGCTGATGCTGTTGCTACCATGTCGTTAATCTGTCATAATCACCTCAGGAGTCACGGTCGAGGGGAAGGAAAATGGAAAGGCCTGGCTTTTTTATTTTTTTTTATAATTTAACTCCTATTTTTTAGTATTTTGTTACAATTATTGATAAAATATGCTATTTCTAATCGTTTCATTTTTTTTTTTTTTTTTTTTTTTTTTTTGATTTCTTGAAATCATCTCGCGACCCCTCCCTCGCTGTCCCAAAGTGGTTCCCCACTTTGGGAATCACTGCTCTACTTGGTGGTTGCCCTGCTTACTTGATAAACAAACTACAGCTGGTCCAAAATGCAGCAGCTAGAGTTCTTACTCAAACCAGGAAGTATGACCATATTAGCCCGGTTCTGTCAACACTGCATTGGCTCCCTGTTAAACATCATATAGATTTTAAAATCTTGCTAATTACTTACAAAGCACTAAATGGTTTAGCTCCCTAGTACCTGAGCGAGCTCCTAACGCATTTATAGTCCTTCAGGTCTATTGCGATCTCAGAATTCAGGCCAGTTGATAATACCTAGAATATCAAAATCAACCGCAGGTGGTAGATCCTTTTCCTTTTTAGCACTTTGGAACAGTCTTCCTAGCAATGTTTAGGAAGCAGACACACTCCGTTTAAATCTTGAATAAAAACCAGGGCTTAAAAACGAAAAAAAAAATTCAATCGTTCCACTCCGAGCAGAATCGGTATTTTAACGTTTCTGTTCCAGCGTTCCTTTGTATTATAAACGTTCCGAAACCGGTTTGATAAGAAAAAATAACGGTTAATAACGTTATTTGTATTTTATTTTTTATTTTTTTCTGCGTGTAGCCTACTTAATAATAATAATAGCCTATGTACAGCATTTTATTTATTAAAAAACAAAGATAGTGCATTTGCCGTCTTAGGCCTAATTAGGCTATTTTTTATACCAAGATTCTGTCCAAATGTAACCTATTAAACAAAAGGAAAAACAATGGTTTATAAATTAAAGTAGGCCTATTTTTTTCAAGATATTTTAATGTTTGCTGGTTAAAAATACCGACGCTATTCCTGAGAGGAAAAAAAGTCGCATAGTCCTATAGTACGTCGCAATTTATTATATTACATTATTAGTCTACACCTTTATAATGTTTGTAAACATAAATTATGAACAAAACTGCCCTATATTATTTATGTAGCCTACTCCACAACAAAACCTCTAAAATTAACAGTTGGACTAGGCTAGCTATATAAACGTCAAGCAAAAACGAATAAAAAAAAAATACTTTTTTAACGCCATTCCAGCTTCTATTGCCATATTCAAGGCGAGAAACAGGTTTATTTATTGGAAATAAAACTAAATATGATGCAAAACGAATTAATTTAAAGTGAATGTAACCTACCTTTCTCATTCGGCACGAATCCAACTGCTTTCATTTTCGAGACGAATGCTAAACTATTATTTATTAGATGAGCTTTGTTCACTCGCATTATCGATGTAAAGTCATGCAGTGGTCACGGGTCCTAACAGCAGATTGTATTACAGAATTGAATTGAGCAGTGTAACGTTGGTTGATTGTATTTTATTTTAATATTCAACAGCTGCTATATCAAGTAAGCAATGCAAGAATTTGTGTGCGCGCGTGAGGCGCCGGCGCGAGCACTGGATTTGTTTTCCTTCTATAAGACAGTAAACTGTACTGCGTAATTTATGGTCACAGGTAAAAGCAAGACATAATTCAAACATTTACAAAAGACACAAATAACGAAAACAAGCAGAATGTTTCCTTTTCTAGATCTTTGGAGTGCGCCACAAATAGCCACTTTCGTTTTGTTAATCTGTAGACCTAATTATTTAAGTGAAATATTTCACGTAGCCTATAGGCCTAAATATTCCCTTTTATTTTATGTGTGTTATGTAGGTAGGTCTAGTTTTCTCCGTTCACAGAAGCGCTGCGGATCGTGGTGTGACGTTGAAAATTGTATCTACTCGCTGGTTTCAGAACACACAACAAACTGCATATTACTAGACATTCATTTTCACTTAAATAGGCCTAATACTTGACGGTTGGTGACATATATCATCGGAAAAACTAATGCCAGGGCATTGCCATTGTAATTTACCAATTCTATGATGACTTGACAGCTGAGCGCGTCAGCGCGGGCATTTCACACACTTTGGATGCGTCAGCGTCACATTTGCATAGGCTGTACTATTTGAATTCGTGATTGGTTGACTGCCAAATCAAAATATTAAACGGAACGATAAAATAACGTTATTAACCGGTTAATGGCCATTTCAAATTACCGTTTCTGTTCAGAACGATTAAATTTGATTTCGTTTCCGTTTCTGGTTATGTTCCAGTCAAAATTTCGTTCGTTTCCGGTTTTCGTTTTCGTTCCTTGAACCGGTTCAGAGCCCCGATAAAAACAAATCTTTTTAACCTGGCATACACATAACACATTATCTACTTCTACAATTAAAATAATGTAAATTTTTAGGCTGCATAAATTAGGTCAGCCGGAACCGGGAACACTTCCCATAACACCCATGGCGTCTGCTACACTAATAATACACTAATGCTGTAGTCTGCCAGATCCAGGCTGTATCCAGATGAGATGTAGGACCTGTGTCTAGACCCGATGACAACGCAGCTCAACTAAAGTGTCAACTGTGTCAACTAAACTATCCCCTATGAAGGCCTCCTCCCCTTTCCTTTCCCTATGTATAGATAAATTGTTATCAAAATGATTCCAGTTCGCATAGATCCACGGACACGACAAATTGTTCTGTATTATGCAGGCTAGACAAGTAATTTGGCAATGTCACTTTGTAAAAAAGCATCTGTGCACATACACATTCAAACGCACAAACCTATAGACTAAAAAAATAAATGAATGGCAGGAACCCATTAAATGTCTTCTGTTTTCAGGTAAAAATGTATCATGTACGCCGCTCCTAAGTTAATAATTAACAATTCTTCAAGTGGAAGTGATTCAATCAAAAACCTACTTTAACTCAATAATAACTTTTTCTTAGAGCTGCTGTAATGCCAAATCAATCTCTGTCCATTCATTTTCCTATTATCACTGTGAAGCTGCTTTGAAACAATCTGTATTGTGAAAAGCGCTATATAAATTAAGATGAGATGACTAAAGTCCTTTTTTAAACTGTTTCCATTTTGTCGTTTATACAGGGTTGAAAGAAAAAAAAAGTATTTAAATCTGAAAATTACGGAAGAGGATTAGGGCCAAGCAATAATAAAAACATAAAACCATCTCGAGATTAAAGTTGTTAAATTTCGAGAAAAATCTCGTTAAATTTCGAGAAAAAAGTTGAGATAAAATGTTGAGAATAAACTTGTTAAATTACGAGAAAAAACTTGTTAAATTCTGAGAAAAAAGTCGAGATAAAATGTTGAGAATAAAGTCCTTAAATTTTGAGAAAAAAGTCATTAAATTACGAGAACAAATTCGTTAAATTATGAGAAAAATGTCGTTAAATTTCGAGAAAAAAGTCGAGATAAAATGTTGGGAATAAACTATGACTTTATTCTCAACATTTTATCTCGACTTTTTTCTCAAAATTTAACGACATTTTTCTCGTAATTTAATGAGTTTATTCTCAACATTTTATTTCGACTTTTTTCTTGAAATTTAAAGAGTTTTTTCTCGACATTTAACAACTTTAATCTCGAGATGGTTTTAATTTTTTATTATTGCTTGGCCCTAATCCTCTTCCGTAGGAATATATATATATATATATATATATATATATATATATATATATATATATATATATATATATATATTATATATAAATAAATAAAAGGTCTTTAATGCCTAAGGTTTGATATGTGCCTATTGATGTGAGGTATTTAGAAAATATTTAGAAAATATAAGAAAAATACTTTTTTCTTATACTTTATTAAATGAGAAAAATTATTTGTAGTTTTAAAATCCAGGATGAAATATTATCAAATCCCAGAAAAGGTACAGCCCAGGTGACCGCTTTTGTAACTTTTTTTTTTTTTTTCTGATAATGTTGGTTTCAAATATAATTAATATTAATAAAGGCGTCCTACCTGTCAAAAGGATGATTTTAAATGTTTCCATTTGCAGTCAAAGTAGAGCCTCAGTGAACACTGACCTTGGGTGAGTTTCTACAACAACAATAGCTTTTTAACCACTTTTAATGGAAACCTGACAGGAAATCATGACGTCTTGTCTTCCATTTCACCTACAAAGCTGAAAAAAAGTTTGGGTCAGGGGTCCCACTTGGCCCATTTTAGAAGGGCTCCTCGCTGTATTTTCGTCTGCGTCAGATATCTGATTGTAAACGGTCCAATAAAAAACATGATATTTGGGCTGAAAAAAGCACCTGCTGCAGCAGATTCTGGAGAGCTGATCATAACTGCACAGTGAAGGAGCTCAGAGTGATTTATGGACTGAAGGTTTGGAGAAACAAACTACATAGTATAGTGTTGTCAAAAATATTGTTATTTTGATACATTTCAATACTGAAACATCTGATGCTGTTCCAATTCTCATTTTCTGCTGTATCGATAGACAGATGCCAGCTGCGCGTTCTCGCTCTGTCCTCTCCAACAGCAAATTTGACACACACCGCCTCCTCTCACTCACTCATTTTAGAATGTGTCTGTGAAGTTTCAGCTCAAAATAACCCACAGATCATTTATTATAGCTCGTCAAATTTGCCCCTATTTGTGTGTGAACAAAAACACACAGTTTTTGTCTGTATCCCTTTAAATGCAAATGAGCTGCTGCTCCCGGCCCCCTTTTCAGAAGAGAGCGGAGCTTTAACAGCTCGTGCTTCAGTTGCTCAACAACAACAAAGCTGGAGAATCTCACGCAGCCAAAATGACGATTGTCAGTAACGCCGTTCAGCCTTAAGGCTGATTTATACTTCTGCGCCGGACCTACGCCGGAGCCTCTGCGCCATAGGGTATGCGTCTGTTGTACTTCTGCATCGTTGTCCGCGTCGACGTGTGTGCAGACCACTAGAAGGCAGTGTCTGCGGTCATGTTGAGTATCAAAACAAAAGCCGAAGAAGAAATAGCTTGTCATGTACGTTGTCAGAGAAGCTTACATAAAGAAATGGCAGAGAAGCGGTAAATAGGTAACGACTTTTGTTGCAGTTTGACTGAATGTGTCCCCTGAAACAGAGTGTTTTTCATTCATATGGAAGTTGTAAACGCTCGCTCTTCTCCGAGTGCTCTGCGCCAGTTTTTTGACCCGAGGGAGGGGTTCTAGCAGACCAATCAGCCCAAGACAGCTCCAGACTCCACACCAGGGCTCGCTCTAGCAGGCCACGAGCCCGCTCCGGCCTTCGATAAACCAGCTCCAGCCCACCACGAACCAGCTTCTTACCCACCATGGCCGCCCACTAACTCTGACCCGTCATGGCCGCTTACGAACTCTGACCCGTCCTGGCCACACACGGCCTCTGACCCACCATGGCAGTCCCACTCTCCTGGCCCGCCTTGGCGTCCCAAGGCTCCTGTACTGCCATGGCTGCCCGACTCTCCTGACCCGCCTTGGCCTTGGCCTCCTAAGGCTCCTGAACTGCCATGGCTGCCCAACTCTCCTGACCCACCGTGGCTTCCCAAGGTTCCCGAACTGCCACGGCTGCCCAAGGCACCTGACCCACCGTGGCTGCCCGAGGCTCCCGAACCGCCATGGCGCCTAGTGTCCCTGGACCTGCCCTGGAGACCTCCTTACCTGTCTGTACATCCACCCTCACCTGCCAGTAGGGCTCCAGGGCACCCACCCTCCCTCCCCAGTTGTTCCATCCACGACACGAGGACGTGCCTTCCGGGAGGGCATAATGGGCATAAGTAACTATAAAGTTTACTCTATTATTATTCCAGTTCACCAGCCACTTACTTGCATGTATTTTGGGAGAAACTGATGAATTCATGTGCTGTAAATCCGACTGACAGGACTCTGTGAACTACTGGGCAAACTAAGATGGTGGCGACCATTTCGCATTATAGATCAAGATAAAGATCATTTATAAAGGTTTTTCAATGACAAAACACCCTCACTTACACATATTTGAGGATCAGAATATAAGATAATTGATGTCATGGTAAGCAAGTTTGTGAATATTTTAAATAAAAAAGGAAAAACAAAACAATAGCGATCCATCTGTCATACAGTGTTATTGTGGCTGCATTCAGCATATGTGACATGCATGATGCGTCGGCATGGAAACAATAAGGGCAAACGTAATGGTCACCTTAAAAAAACTCACTCTGGGGGGTCAGTTAAAATATTTTAAACTCACGCTTGAAAGGGTTAAGGACAACAGAGATTAACAGAGAATTCTTTAAAAGAAAATATCTCCCTTTGCATTGAACTTTGAACTTTAACACAGTACTTTTACTTTTAATTGTGTATTATCTCAGCAATGTAACAGTACTTGTACTTAAGTACAGATTTTCAATACTCTTTCCACCCCTGCTTGCAAGCTGTTACAATAACAGAAGGAGAAGACTCAGCCCTGCAAACAAGCCTGCACTGGTCCTTTACAGGCCCACTTAGGGATAGCGTAAGGGCCCCCAGCAGGCTGCCAGAGCAGGGCCCCTGAGAATTGGTTCATTGTAGGGCAGTGAATCTTTCGGTAGGCAGCAAATTGATTCAATTTGATTCGATTCAAGAACGACTTTTGCAAATTCAGAACGATTTGATTCAAGACAATTCACATTAAAATTCGATGCAATTCGATAAATTCGATTCAATTCTGCATTTTTATATGCATTCATAGGGTTATTGAAATGCTTCCCTTAATGTGTCTTAGGCAGGGTGCGAATTACACAGTGGCATTTAGGCGGTTAGAGAGTAAGGGCAAAAAAAAAAAAACTTTTGTCCATTGTTAATGTTAGTTCATGTTAGTTCTTAATGATGCTACATAACTTTATTTTAATAGCCTATAAAAATTGGCATTTGTAGAAATTTACATAAGCCAAATTTTAAAAGGCTAAAGGGGACCTATTATGCCCCATTTTACAAGATGTAAAATAAGTCTCTGTTGTCCCCAGAGTGTGTATGTGAAGTTTTAGCTCAAAATACCCCACAGATAATTTTTTATAGCATGTTAAAATTGCCACTTTTAGTGGTTGAGTGTTTCAGTGTGGTCCCTTTAAATGCAAATGAGCTGCTGCACTGTCCTAAGAGGGTGGAGCTTCAAGAGCTCATTCTCCCCTGTCAGGATTCAGTCAGGAAGCACTATAATGTCAGAAACTGCGAATATATGCTACATGGAGATAGAACATGTATAGTTTAGTTTAATTACGGTTATATATTGGCTCCTTGTTTTTATCCACTATATTACTACAAGCCTGTTGTACCGTCCGAATGATGGCCAAAACTATACAGATGAGTTTTATGACATTTATTGTACTTCACACAAAATATGAAGCGTCCGTTTTCACTCAAGAAAATCATTGTAAGAGCTTAATAAAACAGTGCAAGTGTGCATTAAAATATTATCCATGAACTCTCTCTCTTTCCCTTGTATTATCACCAACATACATAGTGAAGAACACAGAAACACATTCTCGTCAGTCCAGCAATGGCGACTGAACTCACTCAGGGTGGTTCTATGTTAAAATGGCAGTGTCTGTCAACATTCGTGGTCGGGGCCTGTGGCTAATGTGACGTCACACTGCCAGGGATCTGGAAACCGCTTGTTCTGAGACACTGCTTATGATTTATGGGGATTTAAAAAAAAAAGGAGTGGGTGGATTTGTATCACTATAGGGTGGTTGTGTACACACACTACCAACACACATGTAGTCTATATCCAAACACCATGCAAAAGTGAATTTTGCATAATAGGTCCCCTTCAAAAGTATTGTTAGTTCATGTTAACTATAGTGCAGAATAGTGTTAAAGGCTACACAACCTTTTTAAAGTGTTCCAGGTACATTAAACATACTAATGCTTACATGGAGAGAATATCATGCACTTTCCCAACTAATCCTAAACTAACTTTTCTTCATAGTTATAAAAGCCATATTTGTTCTCTTTATAGGGAACATTTTCCTTATGATGATTCTGAAAGAAAACATGCTGGGTTTGTACTGTTGCTATAGTAACGAATGCAACTTTAATGCGCATCTGATTGATAGACCATGCGCTCTTATTTCAGTGTTGTTAATGTTGTAGTTATTTCAACAGTTTCCTTCATACATTCAGTTTAATGACATTAAGTTGATTAAGTTCATAATTTCATTCATCATTCATTGGAACAGTACATGCATTTTAGTCACTTACATTATGTGTTTGCTCCGTCCATATAACTGCACCTTGAATAAGAGGGGCTTTACTTCAACTGCTCAGGTATGACCCATTTCCGTAAAACTTAAGTATATTTTATTACAGAAAATAACGGTGACCTTTCCACACAGTAAAAGTGTTTTATTTCAACAATATTGACTACGCAATGACTTGGCAGCTTTATCAATAGCTTGAGCTGTTTGACTCAGGACTATCGCAGTTTCGATAGAGAGATGTCATCTGCTCATGTAAATAAGCACAAGAATCCAGTGAAAGGCAGTAAAGAGTGCAGCGCGTGTCTGTGAAGGAGAGCTCTGAGGGCGCAAATAACAGCGCACAACGTCTCCACCAATTTGCGCATGTAGTAATTTAATGTGTACATATTTTAAAGTACTTAATCACTATCAAATCGCAATTAAACCGATTTTTAGCATTTTACATTGATTGTCGAACAGAATTAACGATTCACAATTCAAAAAACATGTTTCAAGATTGATGCATATGCATATGCATGCATCGAGAAATGAATCGTTACACCCTTAGCTCATTGGCAAAACGTTGGCCCCTTAACTGTGGCCCTGCATGGGCAGCCCTCACTTAGCCCCCAGGAATCCCTCACTGGGCCCACACAGGGCCCACGCTATTAATCTACAACAATAAATCTGGCAGCACAGGGTGCCACACATTTACCATTAATGAAAATGACCAAATAATGACCAAAAAAAAAAAAAAAAAAAAATGGTCAGTGACTGGTAGGGGCATCTGCTGCTCAAATATTCCCTAAATCATACTCTGTAAAATGTAAATCTCTTTGATTCTGACCATTACATGATGATTGAATCATCAATAAGTAATCAACTTCATCTAACCAGAATTTCTCTTGCAATTTTTTGCTAAAACGAATGTGCTTCAGAAACACATTAATTACAGATTATTTTTGTATGTAATTTAAAAAAACAAAAAAAAAAAAAAAAAACAGAAAATACTGTGTCCGAAATTGTCCCCATACCATCAAATACAACACTATTCGAGGGCACAGCTATTTTTAGTGGTGTCCGAAACCATAGTGGACATTATCGAGTGCACTCATTAAATTCCATAATGCACCTATACAGGCAGAAACTGAAATCAGCTAAACCTGTAAAAAGACTGTAAAAAGATGGACTAATTAGGCAGAGCAGGATTTACAGGCCTGCTGCGAATGCACTGATAAGAGCATTTTATGAAGATGCTGCTACCGACCTGGAAGAGCTAATGGATTCTGTAACATTATAGATCAGTTTCTGTGAGGATATATGCATCTCTACCAGAACTCATTTAACGTAAAACAGTGACAAACCTTGGTTCACTGCAAAACAACTTTGTCAGAACAAAGAAGATGCCTAAAGGAACAGGGACAGAGTCTTGTTTAAATGGGCCAAATACACACTGACAAAGGAGATAAGAGTAGCTAAGAAGAACTATTCTGAAAAGCTGAGAAACCACCCTTATGAAAAAGAAGTTTATTCAAGTGTGCTATTAGTATACTTCTTTAAAGGTCCCGTTTTTCGTGTTTTTTGAAGCTTTGATTGTGTTTATAGTGTGCAATATAACATGTGTTCATGTTTCGCGTGTAAAAAATGATGATGATGAAAATAACAGCGTTTCGACGACATGGCGACAAACACACTCTACAAACGCAACTCTTGTGTATTCCTGTGGGCGGAGGTTAGTCAAAAAACTGTTTTAGTGACGTCATTAAAGGAGGAAGTAGAGGGATGTAGTCCAAACTGGCCGTTCGATGTAGGCGACTTCTGTTAAATAAAATATCTCGCTTGGCATTGAACTTTGAGCTTTAAAATTTTACAGATTTTATTTATACTCTAACAACAACATTACACACTAACTAAAGTTTGAAACATGGGATCACGAAGAACGGGACCTTTAATAACTAAAAATAAGAAAGTAAACTTTGTCTACTTTTTATATACTTCTCAGAAATATTTATGTACTTCTAAGAAATATATTTAAAATTGCACTTAAGTATACTTGACTTATACTGTCAGAAAAGTCTATGAATATTTGGTCTATACTTAGGCCCTATACTCAATCTTTTGATCGAGATATACTTAAAATTATAACTAAGTATACTTGGCTAGTAGTTGTGTTTACTCTTTTAATTGAGTAGCCTATTAAATGCTTTTTCACATAGTTTTACAGCCTACAGTATATATATATATATATATATATATATATATATATATATATATATATATATATATATATATGGTGAACTGGCGACAGGGTCATGGGGAGCCAAGGCTCATTGATGCACATGGGGACGCGAACGCTAGCCCGTGTGGTCCGATCCAACAGACAAGCTACTGTAACTCCAGCTGATGGGGGGATGGGGGATATTTTACCCGATGTGAGCCGACAGCTCCACGGTTAAAGAGATAGTTCACCAAAAATGAAAATTTGATGTTTATCTGCTTACCCCCAGGGCATCCAAGATGTAGGTGACTTTGTTTCTTCAGTAGAACAAATTATGATTTTTAACTCCATCCGTTGCCGTCTGTCAGTCTTATAATGCGAGTGAATGGTAACACAATTTATAAGAGTCAAAAAATATGCTTAGACAAATCCAAATTAAACCCTGCGGCTCGTGACGGCACATTGATGTCCTAAGACACGAAACGATCGGTTTGTGTGAGAAACCGAACATTATTTATATAATTTTTTATCTCTAAAACACCACTGTGTCCGGTGTGATGTTGAGATTCGCCTGTTTTTCCGTGGTGTTTTTCACGCACAAGATCTACATATGAAGGAGGAAACAATGGAGGCTCATGGTATGTCATTTCCATGTACAGAACTCTTATTATTCAACTACGCCAAGGTAAATTCAATTTTCTATTCTAGCACACCTTTAAATTATTCTTATTATTGTGTTACTTTTATTATTAAATTAATATTGCACTTCCTTTGCTCCGCAATATCATAGAACATCACTGCATAACCAACGCCCGGCGAGGACAATAAAAGATTAGCTACATAGCATACGCTACTCCATATTTTAAAAAAAACAACTTGTTTAACTGGAAATTCTTCTCGATTCATGAAAAATACTCTTTTTTTTTTCTCACTATGGGCCACAAGAGAAATATTAAGAAAATAAATTAGATTAATCTCTCATTGTCTCTAAGAGAATATGCACCAGTAATGCAGCATCAGATGCCAAAATCTCTGCAAGTTTCTACCTTCATTTTCTGTTGTGAATAACTGACTGGCGTTTGAGACTTCTTCACCTGCATAACTCTCACGCAAAGCTTGCACATTGTTTGTGTGATATCCACTAGCTCGCCTTCATGGTTTAAAATGGAAATCAATATTGTAACGTGGCATTTTTCTTTATTGTATCATTTTTCTCGCAAAATAATGGACACTGATTCACATATCATCCACGTCATAACCTGTGATAATAAAATTTAGTAAATTATTAAATAAATGAATAAATAAACAAAAGTAACATTTAAACTTAAACTTGGTAGTGAAAATTTCTGCAAATAATTTGTCGATGTAGGTACAAAAAGATCACGGACAGCAGCGCAAAGTTGATTCTGAGGTAGTTTGATCTAATATTTAATGTTCTTTAAAATGTTGTTCATTTAAGTAGCAAATGAGAATCAATTAAATTAATGTTTGTATTTTCAGACAAAGGTGATTTCTTCTTAATGATTTTCAGTTTTGTTCATGGTAATTTAAGCAACAGTTTTTCTATAATGGAAGAATATGTAAAAATATGGTATTTGGGGTAAAAAGCGCACCTGCTGTTGGGGCAAAAGGCACAATAATTAACATGATAATAAATAGCTGACTGACTTTTCCATTTGTTGATATGACATGGTTAGATTCAGATAGCAAATATCATATATCAAATTGGGTATCCATCTTAGAGATAATACCCATATTTATAGTGTAACAATCATATTTTTAAAAATATGATATTAACCATATCATAATAAAATATAATTTATTGTTACTACTGTAAATCTATATTAAATATTAAGGGATCTCTTTCAATGCTTTCAGAATCTTTACTTTAAGTAATTTTGTTTCTGTATTTTTAAAATATATTTTTATATTAACATAGGCCTATTGGAACAGTATATTTATTGAACAAAAATGAATTATTTTATTTATCAAAATAAACAGAAAATAGTACAAACTTTGCTAAAGTGATTCTTTTGAACAAGAATTAGCTTACACATTATTAAAGGTGCCGTAGAACGTGTTTTCAAAAGATGTAATATAAGTCTAAGGTGTCCCCTGAATGTGTCTGTGAAGTTTCAGCTCAAAATACCCCATAGATTTTTTTTTTTTTTTTTCATTTTTTTAACTGCCTATTTTGGGGCATCATTAAATATGCGCCGTTTCGCGACTGCCTTAAACAGCATAAACAAAGTTCAAAAGTATAACCCTCAAAATGGATCTTTACAAAGTGTTCGTCATGCAGCATGTCTAATCGCGAAAGTATGGTATTTATTTGGATGTTTACATTTGATTCTGAATGAGTTCGGTGGTGCTCCATGGCTAAAGCTAACATTACACACGGTTGGAGAGATTTATAAAGAATGAAGTTGTGTTTATGAATTATACAGACTGTAAGTGTTTAAAAAAATAAAAATAGCGACGGCTCTTGTCTCCGTGAATACAGTAAGAAACGATGGTAACTTTAACCACTTTTAATAGTACATTAGCAACATGCTAACGAAACATGTAGAAAGACAATTCACAAATATCACTAAAAATATCATGATATCATGGATCATGTCAGTTATTATTGCTCCATCTGCCATTTTTCGCTATTGTTCTTGCTTGCTTACCTAGTCTGATGATTCAGCTGTGCACATCCGGACGTCCTGCCCTTGGTCTAATGCCTTGAACATGGGCTGACATATGCAAATATTGGGGGCGTGCATGTTATGTTGAGATTCGCCTGTTCTTCGGAGGTCTTTTAAATAAATGAGATTTATATAAGGAGGAGGAAACAATGGTGTTTGAGACTCACTGTATGTCATTTCCATGTACTGAACTCTTGTTATTCAACTATGCCAAGGTAAATTAAAGTTTCAATTCTATGGCAACTTTAACACTTAAATGCATACCTCGGGTCTTTAGTGACCCGGGACATCATTCACTACCCTCCTCCTCATTAATTTTTTAAAGTTAGACATCAACCTTCTTGGTATTCCTCAATCAATTCATTATAAAGAATATAACAAGAAAAAAAATCATAAAATTATAAAAGAATGCCTATTTTTGTGTTCATTTTTTTGTAAAAATTGTATAGGGTCGCTAACGACCCGAGCTGTGTATGAGTGTACGTATATTTTTTCTTCACAACAATAATTGAATCTTAGATGACGGAATAAGTGCAATTAACCTTTATTCCACAAGGTGGCAATGTCTGATACACAATGCTGAAGTGACGACTCATTCAGACAGAGAACGAAATAATAAGAAAAACATGAAATGGCTCAGCGATTTACTGCAGAGCAAGTACTGAAGGCAATCAAATATGACTGTAACTGTCACTGGATGGATCTGGTGAAGCTGTTAGCGATGGAAATATTGATTTTGAAGATGTTGAAAATTATATAGTTTTGAGAATACGTTTGAGATCGCGAATGGGCTCATATTCGTGACCTCAAACATAAAACTAGCCTATTATTTGCTGAATTTACTGGGAAATGAGCTCTGACGAGGACAGTGATGATGGCATAAAACATCTGCTCAAACTGAGCCCTTTCAAGCTCCAAAAGGTAACAAAATATGCTTTATTCTATTCTTCTGTAATTGTTACTCTAATATCAGAGGAGTTTTATGTTATCGCGACAGGTAGAGATCCTTCCGTGTTAGATATAGATCCGGGTCGATAAAGACCCGAATATGTAAGAACGATTGGTGAAACAGTCATGCATTTAAGGGTTAAAAAACATATTATTTTAGCTAAAGTATTTGTATGAATACTGTGTGCCTTTTACCCCATGCTGGTATGTGTGGGGTAAAAGGCCCCCCTCACCACCTCATACATTTATAAGATTTTTAAACAAAATTAACCACTTTTATGATTTATTTTCACACAAAATCTGTTGCTTCCATCAATGTTCAGTACAAACATATATATTTTTCCTGCAATCATACACTTTGAGAGTAGTGAAAAGCAAATTTTTTCTTAAGGTGTGCCTTTAGCCCTGTTGTACCCTATATATATATATATATATATATATATATATATATATTATTTATTTATTTATATATATTTATGTTTGATGTTATTTTGTAAATTGGTTCTGTTCTCCTCAGTCCCCTGCCTACACTCTAAAAAAATGCTGGGTTAAAAACAACCCAAGTTGGGTTGAAAATGGACAAACCCAGCAATTGGGTTGTTTTAACCCAGCGGTTGGGTTAAATGTTTGCCCAACCTGCTGGGTAGTTTTATTTAAACCAACTATTGTTTAAAAATTGCTATATGGCTAGCTTAAAATGAACCCAAAATAGTTGGGAAATTAAAAACCAGATGCAATTAGAGGCAACAATAATAGACAAAAGGTGAATGTTTATTAATAAGCTTTAATATTTTATTAATATAAATTTAATAGTTTAATAGTTTATTAACATAAATTTATTAATAAGCAATTTAATAAATGTTTATTGTTTAATAATCATTCATTGAACATTAATAAATGTTCATTTCCAACATATTTTGGGTTCATTTTAGTTAAGCAATACAGTAATTTTTAAACAATAGTTGAGTTAAATAAAACTACCCAGCAGGTTGGGCAAACATTTAACCCTACCGCTGGGTTAAAACAACCCAATTGCTGGGTTTGTCCATTTTCAACCCAACTTGGGTTGTTTTTAACCCAAGTTTTTTAGAGTGTATATGTTTCCCTTGTTACTAATTGAGTATTCTGTTCAGGTGTGTCTAGTTAGTTACTCCCTTTGTTTGCTGTGCATTTAAGCCATCAGTTTCAGTTAGTTCCTGGCCCTGTATTTTTTTATTGTCTATATGTTATATATTCTCCTAGTTATTCTCCTGTTTGTTGGTTTGTTTATTTAGAATGTTTTTGATATACCATAACATCAGCAACAGCTAAAACAGCACACTATTAGTAGGCTCTGGCTAATGGTGAATCGTGTCACCAGTGTTGTTAGTAACTGGTTTCATCGGTGTGTATTTGCAGAGTACCAGTAAAAGCTTGTTCAGTCTATTAAAAACCTTTGAACTGGCAGATAAGACCACAAGTTATATATTTAAATATATTAAATCAACCATCATGCTGGTTTATCAGAAAAAGACTAATGACAACAGCATCCGGTGCGAACCTGGGTCCTGTTTAAGACACCTCTGTTTGAATAAAATTTGACATAGTATTTCACTACCACTATTTTTTTTTTTTTTTTCAACTACATTCAATAAGATAACAAAAAGGCACAATATATTTTAATTATCATTTGTAGATTATTATATATTATTGCAATAAGATAAATGGGTTTATTGTTTTATTGGAAACACTCTCAATTACAATAGGGGTTTTCATCAGGATTAAACTGGTACAGACAACTAGAGTGACACTTGAAATACATGCAAGAAATATAAAACTAAAAATTCTTGTTTTATCCCTCACTAACAGGTTTTTCTTTTAAACAAAAGAGGAATCTATCCAATGTTTCTTGTATTTTGTTGAAAATATTAATCACAGAAGTGAGTCTGAGCCTCTATTATTGTGCACACATCTGCTCATCCTCCTGCACCACTGTAAACATCTACAACAAAAGAAAGAGAGAAGAAAGTGTGTCAGACACCAGGAAAACCCCATTACCCAGAATACAACTGTTAAACTACACCACATAAACTGAATAGGTGTGGCACTAAAACAGTACTGCCGGTCACTGAGACATATCACATATTTGTGTGTGTATATATATATATATATATATATATATATATATATATATATATATATATATATATATATATGTAGCTTTGCTCACCATTGTTATTCTATAGTGTTGTGTCCTGCTGCTCCTCAACAAGAGAACTGCAAAAGACAGAATGATTTGAGATCATTACATCATTATTTACAAGTATTTCTCCCATTCTTAAAATCCACTGTAACTAGCACTGGAAAATCCAATTGGTATTTCAGTTTGTAATTACAAATTGATAATTTTGGCATGCTGGGAGATTTAAAATGCAAATTTTTTGGAAGGAAATTTGTTACCTATGCAGTTTTAACCCATATGTTATGAAACTTTGCTCTAGTGCGTCTTTAAAAATAGGCACGAAATGTAAGTTGTGATAGTCTTTTCTTCAATATATTGTGTCATGTATCTTATGATGAGTGAAATGGCTTCTGGAACAAGAAAAAAAATGTAGGACGGGACCTGATTTCATCCATAGGGAATTACAATTGAGCTCAAAAGTTTACATACCCCTTGCAGAATCTGCAAAAATGTTAATCATTTTAACAAAATAAGAAGGATAATGAAAATTGCATGTTATTTAGTACTGTCCTGAATAAACTATTTCACATAACAGATGTTTACATAAAGTTTACACAAGACAAAAAAAAAAAAAAAAAAAAAAAAAAAAAATGACCCCGTTCAAAAGTTTACATACCCTTGGTTCTTAATACTGTGTGTCATTATGTGAAATAGTTTTTTTTCAGGAAAGTTAAAAAAAAAAAAAAAAAAAAAAAACATGCATTTTCATGATCTTTCTTATTTTGTTAAAAATTATTAACATTTTTGCAGATTCTGCAATGGGAATGTAAACTTTTGAGCTCAACTGTAATTGAATGGTTAAATGGTTGTGGTTTGCTATTGGCAGATCTCATGCGAGTGACTTGCCCTTGCACCAGTAAACACATCATAAGAAAAGAGAAGAAATGTCAATGCTATAGGGAGGGGAAGTTATTTTGATTAACTCTCCTGTTAACCTAAAATCTAGTCAATATGATTTTATTTACAAAGTTTTATGTGTCAGGTATGTTTCTTCAATGACAACTCAAATAGCTCTTTAAATAAAACAACATTGCATATATAAAACAACATATAAAATTGCATTTTATAATGAATTCAGTATTATATTATATTCTCTTGGAGAAAAGTGCTGCCCTTCTTCACCAAGCCACTGTCCAAAAGTCTTGACCTCACTGTGCGCACAGATGCACTCACACACCTGCTGCCAATATTGAGCATCTCTGCACATGGTTCAGTATTGACTCTTCAGGAGGTGACCGTCCTGCCGCTTGTTGGACACTCTGGCATGTTCTGAAGGCTTCTTCATTGCAGTTGAATTTCTCAAGATCTTGATGATCGAGTAAATGGTTCTTTCAGGTTCTTTACATCAAAATGGCCTCACATGCAAAGAAATTGCTGCAAAGTGAAGATGGCTGCATGTCTTTCTTTAGAAGTAACCATTGATGATGCAAGAACACAATGACTGGAAGCACTTCTTCTTTCTCCTGACTAGAACTTGTTCACACTTTCCCATGTGCTGATGGGTCACTTTTTTACTTTTTTACCAGGGATAAAAACAGTGAAGTTCCTTTTTTTTTTTTTTTTTTTTTTTGGCCAATGAAGCATTTTGTGAGTTAGCAGTAGCGAGTATGGCTTGCAGAACTGGCTTTTAACACGATCGGTTTGCCAAGCTCGTATTTATTTTCAATAAAAATTAACATAATGTTCCAGAAGTGGAAATAAACTGCAAACGAGTGTTTAATAATATTAAAAGTGTTTATTGTGTAGATTTAGGGGAAGGTGTAGGGAGGGTTTTTATTCTTTCAATAAGGCAGCATCCATTTATACACTCTATGATATTATTGCATCCTGTTAATGTACAAAAATACTGAGGTGCAAATAGTATCTGCCAATATAAAGTATAGATAGCATCTAATTACTATTTACTCTTATTGCAAAGAACTGATACTTTTACATGGTGTTTTCACGTAGTGTAAACAGCATATGTCTAAGAAAATGCTGCTATTTTTCACTTAGTGTAAATAGAATATATTGCTGTTTTCACATAGTGTAAATGGCATATATCGCTAAGAAAATATGCTATTTTCACTTAGTGTAAATAGTCACTAGGTGTAGTCCGGCAGTGTGTAGGCACTGTTGGAAGCTATGGGTGATGTGCTGCTTTCCGTTCTCTACTCTCTGCCAGGCCACAGTTTCATTTTTAGCTCACACAGCCACTAACCGTCACTCTGGCCTCTTTAAGTGAGAGCAGCTACATTCTCACAGTTTGCAGGCTCCTCCATGTATGGGAGTTTCACAGGGGAAACAGCTGTCATCACATGACAGACACTCCCTGATAGGCATGTTAGACGCACAAAGTGTAGAAACAGATGTCTACAATAATGTTTTGTCAGGTTGTACCCCATCAAGTTGTTTTATTTTGTCAATCGAAGAATTTTACGTGTGACATTAGATGTGTGAGTTTGATGTAGTTGCGTGTTGCAAATTAAGTCTAAACTCTAAAGCCAAAAAAAAAAAAAACCCTGCCATTTGAACTGCCATTTAAAGCTGATGCTGCGTGTCTTTCAAAGATCTGAGTGGTGAAATGGCAAAACCTTCCTGGTGGCATAGTGTGCATTCAACAGGATTTACAGACCCTTTAAAAACCAAGTTACTACATAACAGACATGCCTTTGATGCACATTAGCTTTTCAGAGTTATCTTACAGAGTGTAGCTGCATGTCCATGGTGGACAAATCAAGTAGTTTTTGTTTTTTGCAGTGTGACAATAATTACTGCAATAATAATAATATATTTTGATATTTTATTTAATTTTTATATTATTATTTGTTTAGTATTTTATATATATTATGTGACACTCTGTGAGATGCACCCAAACACATGTGTGCACACACAATGTATTTCAATTTTTTTTTTTTTTTCTTTTAGATTTTATGCATTTCAATCTAAACCATTTTTTAATTACTGACCTGTGCACATCATCTTATTTCCTCTCTTTTTCATCTAGGATGGTCACCTCTGGTAAAAGAGAAAAGAAAATTGTCAACATATCTCTGAACCCCTCCAGTACGCACACCCACACATTAATACATGCTTTAAAACAACTCAAAATAATCATAGTCAGCACAAAAAAAAA
This sequence comes from Megalobrama amblycephala, assembly GCF_018812025.1. Taxonomy (NCBI): domain Eukaryota; kingdom Metazoa; phylum Chordata; class Actinopteri; order Cypriniformes; family Xenocyprididae; genus Megalobrama; species Megalobrama amblycephala. Next base: position 27,006,218 of record NC_063067.1, read on the forward strand.
AAAAAAAAATGCTTGCTTGCCATTCCTCCCCTGGATAAACACCTTAAAGGATCAATGACACTATAATCAGCTGAAAATGCACCTTGTAGTATTAGCATGTCAGGCAAAGAGCAAACGATCCTGTACTTACGTTTGACCTCCAGCCTACAGGCAACTGTAGCCTCACCAAGGGCATTCTTGGCCCTGCAAGTGTAGACGCCACCATCAAAGCTGGATGGTTTGCGTATTTCGAGCGAGCACACTCCCTGGTTGTTGATCTGCCTGTATTTGGGATCATCCCCTATGATCATCTGATTCTTCAGCCACTCGATCTTAGGCTGCAGACAAAATACATGTCATTTTACCTGACGTAGCCACAAGCAGCATCAGCAAGTCATCCATCCAACTGGACCATTTCACAAATATGTTTAACACATTACCGTTTAAACACTTTCTCAATTAAATAAAATCAATTTTAATAAAGTGTAATTAATACACGGATGACAAACTGAGAGGCATTTAATAACCCACAGTAATGCTGTGAACTAGTGTAACTGAAGCTATTCCCAACTCCAGTGCTAATGCCCCCGTAGCCTCATTAATATTATCCCTCACACACACTTAAAGGTGTTATGGTCCTTATACAAAATGTCACACATCTCAGTCCCTGAATTTCTGCCCACTCGTGGTTCATCAGCTGCACCACATGGGTCATTTACAGAAGCATTTCAGCATTCTGTTAACACATACTGTAACCTTATGATGCTAACTGATTTCCCACTGCTCCATGGGTAACTTTCCAGAAAAGAGAAACATAGATTTCCTCTGGGATCTAATACCTTCAGTTCAACACACAGATTGTTTCCACAAGATGCTAAATTTCTTCAGACATCAAGATGCTAGCACAGAATGGTTAATGCAGAGGTGCTTTTAGGGAAGATGGAGGTGAGGTCTTAACATACACTCCTTCATGAATTAAACATGCTAATGTGTAACTCCAGTGAAACCTTGTCTAATAATAAAAAAAATACTTGTCTAGTAATAATAAAAAAAAATCACTTTGAGCAGTTTGATTTGAACAGTTAAAAGCTAGTTAGGCTAATGCTAAAGCTTTACAGGAAATAATGAAGAAGTTACAGTAGCCAAGCTGAATCATATCATAACTATGCTAGCTGTGCTTTTGAGGACACTTGATGTCATACATAGATCTTCAGTTAGCAGATATGGCAATGCACAACAGATCGTAGAAGGGATCTTGCTAATCGAACACCTGATTAATCTGTGCTGATCTAATATTGTCACAAAAAAGGAGCATGTGTTCTTCAAAGACTTTCACAAATTGGCAATAGGGGTCAATGACAAATAAGACTGTCCAGGATTAATTAATAAATCTGGACAAAAGTATGAACGTCATTTCTCTGACTTATGAAAACATCATTTTGAGAGCGAAAAAGAAGCTAACATAACAATCCTGTTGAGGAAGCAATTACCATGAAGCACCACTGGGACAAATAGTTCAGAGTAAGATGAGGAACAGTTCCAAGTGCATTTCCAGTACATGAGCATACTCCAGTGTTTAGTTATTGTACATTATCACACTGTCACCAACTCTTATGTCCCAGATGTATCCTGATTTTGTAGCACCAAAGTGGAAAAAGAAAGTTTAACCGTGTCAACTGGCCTGGATAAACATGGAACAGTGCAGTTTCACAACGATGGTGGAAAATAATCTATGGCATCCTTCTATGACGTATATCATGATGTTCTCATGTGGCTTTAAAGGTTTTAGATTTCCAACTTCATGCAAAAAGCCAGAGACACCCTGGAACTAGTTTAGTGCCAAAAAGAAATTGGGCCCCATCATGATAATCTGGAGCAAGTGTCTTTGAATGTCACCGACTTTATATAAAATTCACTAATCCCTGACTACATGATATTCTTTTCATGATCTTCTGACAATGAGAAACTTGTTCATCTATTTGTTACATCTAGACTTGACCAATGCGATAGCGCTTTTGCTGAGTTACCAAAGAGCTCAATTAAACACTTACAAAAAGTTCAGAATGCAGCTGCAAAAATGCTAACTCGCTCTAAAATGAGAAATCACATTACTCCGACACTCAGACACTCAAATGTCTTCATAGTGCTTCATGGTACTGTGCAATATACCTTATTGAGTAAATATCCTCATGTAAGATCACTCCGAACATCCAATAGTAACTAGTTGGTTGTACCAAAAACACGACTAAAAACTGGTGAGTCAGCCTTTAGTCATTTCGATACCAAGCTATGAAACTCTTTTCCTGACAACCTACAAGCAATTGACTCACTATGCACTTTCAAAAAAATCTCTCAAAACACATTTGTTCACTAGGACCTTTCCTTGATTTACTTTTTTTTTTTTCTTTCGTTTTGGGATTTTTTTCCCCCTGTGAATTACTTAGGTGCTTTTAAATAAAGCTTTACTTACAGGAAAACTCTGAACAGAGTGCTATTGTTTTGCTTGGAGCATGTTGTAAATACCATATACTATCGAGGAAGCCATTACTGTGTTCTTCTATGAAACACATCATGTTCTATTGTGGCTTTGAAGGTTTTACATTTCCAATTGCATCCAACATGCCCAAGACACCCTAGGCATCTCTGGAACTTTGTTAGTACAAAATAGACAGCAGGCCCCATCACTGTGAGCTTTAATAAACAAGAATTTTGGAGTGTCCTAGAAGACTGCCTCGTCAGGATCTGCATTCAGCCCAGATTTTGCATCCATCTCAGCTGTTCTCGAAACTTGATTCTACATCCCCCTCCTTGGGAATGACAAGCTAACACAGTCCCCACATGACTGTCTACCAGCTGGCTTTAGTGGTCAGCAGGAATGACCAACAGCACTGTGCTTTTTGTACCTTATGACTACAGCTATGGGTATAATTAAGCTATTTATTGAGCTTGAACCAAGGACATTTGGATATGTTGATACCATCATTGGATTATTAACAGCTGTTGTTTGAATTACAACGATACTCTTTCAGAAGTATATTTGTGGCAACACATCAGCTAATTCCTGGCCCCAAACATGTAGCTACTGGATGGCACATTGTCCACAATAGAAAATGTGGAAGAAGAACAAGGAGGACTATACCAAATCAGCGGAAAAGAGAGATCATCCATACCTTTGGACTGCCTCGGACTGCACACAGTAGTTTAGTGTTGTAGCCCACAGTGGCAGCTCTGTCGCTGAGGGGAGCTGTGAACTTGGGAGCCTCACTGAAATCGTGCTCCTTGTACTCTGGTGGTTTGTAGACAATACCTACAGGACAGGGACAACAACCTCAGCCGGGACTGACAGTTGTGCCGAGGGTATAGCTGTTACATGGCATTAGGTCTATGGATGTGCAAAACTACAGGTTTTAAAATCCACTTACTTGGTGGTTTCCTAGTCGGCTAAATGGAGCCCTGTAGAAACCCCAATCGGACATGTTCCATAGAAGGGGTTCAATGCAAGATGCAGCAAAAGATGTCCGTCTGAATGTTTATGGCTGTAGCACCTGTGAATTTAAGGCATGGGTGTCCACTCCTGGTCCTGGGGGGCCAACACCTGCACCTGGAAGTTTCTAATGATCCTTAAGTTCGAACATGGCTGTATCCAGAATCACACCTATACCCTTATTCACTATTCCCTAATAGTCCATTTAAATTAGATGAAAGTAAGATGAGGGTATTAATTTCGGCATAATGCTCAGAGCTTGTGCATTCTTTAGCAGCTAGCTTTTAATTGTACATCGGTTGTACATGAGTGCATTATATCCATTATGGTTTCGGACACCATTGTTAGTCCCTTCTAATAGTGTACTTTATGGTAGGCCTAATACTTTATTTTGATAGTCCACTTTAGACATTATATTGACTATAGGTAACTACTGTACATGTCAACTAGCAATCTTTAGAGTATTAGTAGACTGTTTGCTTAATATCTGCTAACACATTATTATAATGCTCTCTAACAGACATTCTACTGACTGTAAGTCATTTTGCAAGTATACTGTAAGTCAACTTATTGTACTAACCCTAACCTAACAGGTCTACTAATATTCTAATGAGAGTTAGTTTACATGTAGTTACTTATAGTTAGCAGAATGTCTAAAGTGGACTATCAAAATAAAGTGTATACTAAACTAAATAAGGGTAGAGGAGATGATTTCAGACACAGTCTTTGATTAACTGGTTCAGGTGTGTTTAATTAGGACTGGATCTAAAACTTTGCTGGAAGGAGCCCCCCCAGAAGCAGAACTGGACCCCCTTGATTTAAGGCAGTGGTCTCTAACTGAGCTCCTGGAGGGCCACTGTCATGCAGAGTTTAGCCCCAACTAGCTCCATCTCACCTGCCTGGAAGTTTCTAGGGCTGTGTCCGAAATCGCCCCTTATACCCTTAAAGAGGGCACTATTTGAGAGGACAGCCATTTGTAGTTGTGTCCAAAACCATAGTGGACATTATCGAACACACTCATTCAATCCCATAATGCACCGCAATAACGAGTGTTCAACTGATGTTTGCTCAACGGCTAGAGAATACCCATAATGCACTGTGAGAGTAGTGCAGAATGAATTAATGTGTCTGACCAGAAGATGGCGCCTTCAGTAGAATCATCCATCCATCCATCAATTTTCCAAACCACTGGTCCAATGTGGCTACAACGTAATATCATGCAGGTATAAATTCCTTTTCAATTGATTATTAAATTGTTTAATTAAGGCTTATACATGCTAGTTTACTGACAGAGATCAAGATAAATGTTTTCATCTTACTACTGGAGCTGCCAGTTTGCTAAGTTTTAAATGATTATTAAACAGCAAAAGCACACTTCTGTCTAAATTTGCTCACTCGTTTTCATTCACTCCTTCAAGTGGACAATATTAGTGGACTAATGTAGAGAATAATGAATGAGGGTATAGGGGGTGATTTCGAACACAGCTTAGTAATCCTGAACATGCTTTGATTAACTGGATCAGGTGTGTTAAATAGGGTTGGAGTTAAACTCTGCAGGACAGTGGCCCTCCAGGAGCAGAGTTAGAGACCGCTGATTAAAGGGGAAAAGAGGATGATTTATATGCAACAAAGACTGTGCTAACCCAAATGCCTTGATCTTACAAAATGCTTTTATAATTATGGCCTTCCATATTCCAATTTATGAAGAAAGTGTAACTGATGTCGCGTGAGCTGCGCTTTTTTCATAAGTTGAAAACGTAAAGGCATAGGACGTAGCATAAGCGTTTTGAACTGCAAGAGACGTTACACTTTATTCCTAAGTTGAATACAGAATGGCCGTCTGGCCGAAGCTAGATATTTTACTTTATAACTTGTTAAATATGGATATTTTTCTTACACAAATGCATCATTTCACTTCAGAAGGCCTTTATTAAACCCCGGAGCCGTGTGAAGTACATTTATGATGGATGGATGCACTTTCTTGAGCTTTAAACTTGAGCTTTGGTCCCATTCACTGCCATTATAAAGCTTGGATGCATCAGGATATTTATTAATATAACTCTGATTGTGTTCATCAGAAAGAAGAAAGTCATAAACACCTAGGATGGCTTGAGGGTGAGTAAATCTTTGGGTACTTTACATTTTAAATTGAACTAATCCTTTAATGACCTATCAGCCTGTGCCATCTAGAGTTTCATGACAGAACTTCGAGTTCATTGAACATGGGTGTATTTTATCCTTCTGCTGCCAGCAATAAGCTACTGAAGGTCATACTTTAGTAATTTTATCTCAGTCAAGCCATGTAATGTATGAATTATTGTTTTCGTTTACTTTTCTTCAGAAACCAAGTTAACTTAATGGGAGAAGTTTGAAGTGCCATAGGGATAAAACAATAACATGTTGAGACCTCACCTGTTTTCTGAATATGAGCAGCATCTTTTGTTACAGCAGCAGTCTCACTCCTTCCAACCTTGTTTTCGGCAAAAACTCTGAAGGTGTATACATTTCCCATCACAAGGTCCTGAGACGGTAGCGTTCAGCCTGTGGAAGTGCTCGAGAACCGTGAACCACTCCTGCCAAAGATAGGACATTATGTAGACTATTACTATATTGAAAACAAGCCTGAAAATATTTCCCTGTGGGTTCCATCCAATAAATAAATCGTAAACAAAGTGATTTGCATTACAGTGTTAAATATCGACAAGACACAGTGGCTTTGGCTAAAGTGCCTTTAGATTAAGTTATTTTGTACTGTATGTTCTCTAGACATCTTGTATTCACATCAGACTAGCTGTTTAGTATCATGATTCACATCATGACAGTGAGAGTTATGAGATGTCATCATGGCGCTCTCTCTCTATCTGTCAGCACTTTACACCTTCCCAAACCGATCCTCTCCCGCCAAGAAGTCATCTGACTCATGCCTCGAACACCCAGATACAAGCTTATAGATAGATGTGTAATGTCCATATACAGAGTCTCAAGACTCTTCGTTTAGATTTACTTACTTGACAGAAAGCTAAATTAAGCCTTGCTTAAGTATGACGGCATACATCCTACTTAAAAGAGAGAGAGAGAGAAAACATACTTAGAGCATTCACTGCTCGCTGTCAGTTATCACTGTGGTAAGTATGAGGGATGTGGTTTAGGCTATCAGAGCAAGAATGCATCTGCCAGAAGTTGCCTAATACACTTTTTCAAAATGTTGATGTCAACTTTATCAGGTCAAACTCAATATTATATGAGCTGATTTTCTATGCAACCCTTCTATCAAAACCAATAAATAAATATAAATAAAAATATAGCAGCAAGCAGCAATTATCGGGGCCAAGCTCAAAAAGAGCACGATTAGCCGATCAACATGGCTGGGAGCACCAGACATGAAACAGTTTGAAACAGAAACATGCATAGTTTGGTGTCAATAGGGCTAAGCAGTGCAGAGATCCAGCTTCAGAATCATTTAGGCATCATGCCTCAAATTTGTTGCTGCGCTATACGAAAACAATTTTGTCTATCAACACAAAATCCATAACTTTTTCCTGGCTGAAGGTGATCTGACTCAAATTTGGTGAAAATCGGACTAACAGTCTAAGAGGAGTTTGAAAAAGTTTTTAAAGAAAATCAAAATGGCAGACAGCGAGCTTGGCCAGCTATGGCAACTTTGGTATCTATGTTCTCGGCATGACCAAAGAAATCTATTTAGACCAGTCCCATGACAATAGGTTAAATTAATCAAAAGCTATTAGCATTTTTTAAAATTTCATTATAACATTTGAAAACAAGGTGGTGCGGTCTCGAAACCTTTTGAGTACTTTCAGGGCATGGTGCCGATGGCACATACCGAGTTTTGTAATGTATCATAATACTGTATTGTAGTAAATGGCAATTTCATGTTTTGTTCTATTATAGCGCCACCAAGAGGCATAATCCCACCATTTTTTATGTGTCTTTAGATTGAGCCCATACATGTGTGTCAAATTTGGTGAAAATATCTCATTTCATTTTGGCGTTATAGTCATTTATATCCATGAGAACATAAAAAATGACCTATGGACAACTTTGTTTGCATTTTTTTGCCACTTAATGTCAATATTTTGACATTTGGCTATTAGCGTATGGCCAACGATCTATGTTTCCGAATTTCTTACTGTGGTTTCATCTCGATCAGACTAATGGTTTAGAGGATATTGGTGAAAGTTGTTTTAATGCTAAATCACCTCATTGCACAAACCATAAGGCAAAACCTAGCATGTTTGGTATCGTTGGACTCGGCAAGGATTCGGGAGTCTAACAAGATTACTCCCATGAAAATAAGTTGACAACACCCAAAGTTATAAGCATTTGCATATTTGATTTTACCACTAGGTGGCACTGGCTTGAAACATCAGGGCATCGTTCCGATGACCCATTGTGAGTTTCATAATGATACGCTAATGCGTTCATAAAATATAGCATTTTAGTACAAAATTCAATATAGCCGATGGCCAAAATGTCCGATATGGAAAAATTGGATATCATATCAAACATAGCCATTTTTTGTATCTTCAGACCAGTAGGTGGCACTGCGCTGAAACACAGCATGTAACCCCAAGGTCATGCTTGTGATGACATGAACCAAGTTTGGTCCGAATACGATAAAGTGTTGAGGAGATACAGCCTTATGTCTGTTTTCTCAAAGCGCTACGTACAATTCATTTGTGCGTTATTTAAAAATGGTTTAACAAATCGAGTTGAATTCCATAACTTTTTGTGAAAATTTCAGACTGTCCTCTATCTGTTTGCCAAATTTCATAACTTTCCTGCAAGCAGTTCTATGGGCTGCCATAGAGTCAAGAGCGGAAGAAGGAGGAGAGGATGAAGAAGAAGAAGAAATGGAAAAATAATAAGAACGCCAACGGATACAATAGGTGCTTATGCACCTACAGTGTTTATTTTATTTTATTTTATTTTAATAAAGAGAAACTCATGTGCTAACTGGGTTTCACACAAATTGTGGGGCACTGTTAAATATTTAATTTTTGGTAATTATAATACATTCAGTATAACATGTATTTTAATTATATATAAGTTATAAATTTGTATATAATTACATTAAAAATAAATAAAAATGATGTTATTTGAATTGTTTGACACAAGGTCAAGACCTCTGATGTGGGACAGGCCAGAACTGCAGGATTGCAAACATCTGATGTGATTAAAACTAGCTACATTTCATGTTGTTCATTTTATGTTAGATAACAGTTTATTAAAAGTTCAATTTTTCTCAACCCAAATAACACTGTTCCTTAGATTTAAAAAAAAAGGGAAGGGCGTAGTTCATTTTCTGAGTGCAGAACTAATACACAATATGCTGACATGTAGTTCTTACGTTACTGACTCTATTATTGTGCTAATAATGAGTTACTTACTCCAGTTTTCTTGTCAGCCTTCTGAATGGTGTATCCAGTGATCTCAGTGTTGCCGTTGTCTTTAGGAGGGGTCCATTCCAAAGCTGCATTGAAGCCCCAAGAGTCGACTAGCTTGACAGATGCAGGAGGACCGGGCAGATCTACACACAACCATAAAAAATGATTTAGCCTCCTTAGTATGGATCATTTTACACTGTGAGGTCTTACTCAGTAAACAGAGGTGTCAAGGAATGGACTAAGAATGAAAATGCAAGGGGGACTGAAATAGACAAGGTCCAAGAAGATCTCTAGATCATAGCACGTCTCACCGACAATCTGAATTACGAGGGTAGCCTTGTCCTCGAAGCTGTCGACCTTCACGGTCATCTCATAGCTGCCAGAGTCTTCTCTCTCAGACTTGCGGATAAACAGGATGCTATCCTTGTCGCTGTTGCGGATATTTACCTTCTTCATATCCAAAGGCTGGCCATCCTTGGTCCAAGATATCACAGGTTTAGGTTTGCCCTACAAAATGGAGAATTATGGAACATATTAGAGCCTACAATGAAGCACAGCTTTATTTGACATAGATATAGGTATAAAAGTTTGAACTTACACAGAATGGTATAACAAGATTGATCTGTTCGCCAACATGCTTGACGTGTCTCGACCTCAGGGCACGGGGCAGGCGGATCTTGGGCCGATCTGAAAGAAACAACAACACAAGAGCATATTTAAAGTGCATGTATTTAATTGGGGGAATAAAATGTTTTCATATGAGCTGTTTTAGATTTAAATGGTCTTATTTTGAAATGCAAAAACAGTGTTACACATCCTGAGCAGACTTTTTCTGAACTTGAAAATGTCAATAGATATATGTGTTATAAAACAGATTTAATGCTTACACAATTATTTAAATGAGTTAACGATTAACTTCATCTCAGCAGGTTTGTTCTTGCTATACTGTATATTGGAGAGCGAGTCCAAGGCAGCGTGTCTTGGGTCACTGGAATGCATCCAGAAATAGATCTATGAGGATTGTCTGACCGTCTGCAGGTCAGCAGCCTTCATATTACAGGCCAGTCGCATCCTCATCATTGTGTGCTCTATTTCTACACTACATTTCATGTGAATGGTTGATGTTCAAAACAAAACAAAACAAAACAAAACAAAACAAAACAAAACAAAACAAAACAAAACAAAACAAAACAAAACAAGAACTGAAAATAAATGTCCACAATATTAAGCTCAAAGCACACTTCAATTTTATGTGTATGCATGTGCACTCATATAGAGTGCTGCAGGGATGCCATATTTTTGCCATATTTTTGATATTATTGACTTTCTCCTTCTATATACCAGTGGTTCCAAAGCTTGTGTTCCAAAACGAGTGTTGTACCCCCTCTTTTCCACTTAGACTGCAGTCACACCTTTTAAAGGGACAATATTTTCCTACCTATGTTGATTTTCAGGTGCATTTTTTACCTTTATAAAGGCAGTGTTTTTCTAACCCTATTAAATATATGTCATGTTTTATGTCAAATTCTTAAAATTACATTAATATATTTATTAATATAATAAAAAGCAATAAATTAAACTAAATCCAATGAAATCATCATTTACAAAAGCCATCTTTTCACTGCAGTGACAGAAGCTACATCTAGATGTATTTACAAACTGTTTAATGCTGCTCAGAGGTGGTATGAATGCAATTACAATGGCATAAATAATGTTATGATATAATGCAAATAAAAAAAAAATGTTCAATATGAAGTGGTGGTAAAAATTAAGTGATACTTTTAAATATTAATCTAAAACCAGCAGTAGGTGGCAGCAAGTCAGTGTCTTAATGAGTAAGTCATTGGGTCCTATTTTAACAATCTAAGCACATGGTCTGAAGCGCATGGCGCAGGCACACTTAGGGCGTCGAATCCACTTTTGCTCATTTAACGACAGAAAAAAATGGTCCGCGCACCATACGCATGGTCTAAAAGTATCTAGTCTCTTAATGAGTCATGGGTGTGTTTTGGGCGTAACATGCAATAAAAAAGTCTCATCTTCCATTCTCTTTAAAAGCCTGGTGCGCTTGCATTTACATGGCGGAATATAGACACCCTCAACTTGACGAGTCATTTTAAATACATGTGTGTATTGCCACGTTTGTTCAAATAATTAGCTAATTTCATTCATCATTACTTCAAATAGGTAAATCTGATAAAAGCAATGACTATCCATTATGACATGTAGGCATTTTTATCTTTATGTACACAATAATAATCTTTTACATTGTAATCCTTTTATTTTTAATATTTGGCATGTTTGTGTGCTGTTGCACGTACCTGTGTGTGTAACAAGCATAGTGTACATGTATAGGCACATTTTACTAACGCACCCTTTAAATAACCAAAAAATACTGCGTCATTGACTTTAGACCAGGTTTTTGATGGTCAATGGCGCAGTCATTTTCAGTTGACTCAAAACAGCAAAGCGCCAACAATGCACCTGAATTTGTGGGCTGATTTCACAGACAGGGCTTAGATTAAGCCAGGACTACGCTTTAGTTAAATCAGGACATTTAAGTAGCTTAAAAAAAAAAAAAAAAAAAAAAAACATTACTGGTGTGCTCATCTTGAGACAATGGCAGTGATATATTTTAAGACATGTCAGTGCAAGTTGTTTTCAGATAAATAGCTCAAATATGCATTTTAGTTTGAGACTAGCTTAAGCCTTGTCTGTGAAACTGGGGAAATATCTCTAAAATAATATAAAATAAAAATAAAAAGAGTAAAATAATGTTGCCATGAGAGTAAAAAGAGCAAAAGAAGAAGGGCCTTTAGTGCTATGAGCGAGATGCTATATGTTCAGACTAAATGAGGAAGTGATAATCAATCTTGTCAAAAATATCCTTTCTAAGAATCAGCTCTGGCACCTTGTAAACATTGTGGTTTTAACACTCTAGAAGCAGAAAGAGCCAAATATGCATTTTTATCATATCTAGACGTTATATTAATATTCTTTATATTTTGATTCCAAGAAAGAAAATTAGCTCATGCGGCATTTGACGGGTTATCAGACATGTTGTCAGACAGAAATTAAAAAGGAAAGCATGTCTTAAATTTTGGAGAAGTGACAACAAAAGTGAGACATGCACATTTTCATAGCAGAAGTGAACTAAATGTCTGAATTGAATAGATGGATATACATATATGATATCAAAACATTATCAATTCTCAGATTTTTTTTGTGTGCAGTTTATGGAAGTAGAGGAATAAACATGTTTTGAACGTGTTGACTTTTAAAGAAATTAATAAAATGAGATTACATCAAATCAGTCACAAGTGAATTATATGTACACATATGCAATATGTTGTGGTTACTTCAATTTAAAGTTCCCGTTTTTCGTGGTTTTTTGAAGCTTTGATTGTGTTTATAGTGTGCAATATAACATGTGTATTTTTCACATAATTTACTTATCTGTATACCGCTGTTTCCACTGTCATAAAAACGGGCTGATGACTTCCTTGTTCTATGAAGTCCCTCCTTCAGAAATACGTAACGAGTTCTGATTGTGCCAGCGGTTCCTGTGTTGTGATTCGACAGCTCTGAGCGCACCGTGCCCGGAAAAGTCACGCCTCTTACCATAACGTGGAGATGCACGCGCTCAGTGTTATTGTAAACATGTCTTTAATTTTACCCTATCAATTTGAGCCGGAATCAGACCCGGTGATTGGACTGCGGGATGAAAATAACAGCGTTTCGACGAAATGGCGACAAACACACTCTACAAACGCAACTCTTGTGTATTCCTGTGGGCGGAGGTTAGTCAAAGAACTGTTTTAGTGACGTCATTAAAGAAGGAAGTAGAGGGATGTAGTCCAAACTGGCCGTTCGATGTAGGCGACTTCTGTTAAATAAAATATCTCGCTTGGCATTGAACTTTGAGCTTTAAAATTTTACAGATTTTATTTATACTCTAACAACAACATTACACACTAACTAAAGTTTGAAACATGGGATCAAGAAGAACGGGACCTTTAAGTAGACAGAACTAAGATAAACTTGTTAGCTTTAAGTTAAGTACACTGACATTTTTAAGTAATAGCAATTTAATAAGATTAAAGTTAGTCCAACTTAAAATCTTTGTTTCAATAAGTTTTACCTGTCAGGGTAATTTGGAATTGTCAACTTTTCAATTATACATGAAGTTTATTTACTTAACATTTATTAAGTCCCCCATGAAATCAAAATTGAAGTTTTTTGGCTTTTAGAACATGTTAGCCTTACTAAGCTAGTTTGCACCAAAACAATGACAAAATTCACATTTAGAAGACATAAACATTTAAAACTTACAGTCTCTCACTTCCACCAATATGAATCAATGATTTTGATGACATCACCGTGGACTTCAGCTTTTCAGTCCAATCAAATGCTCTTTAGAATCTAAAGGGTCCCGCCCCCAATATTATAAACAGACACTGAAGCTGCGGCTAAAATCTGTCACTTGTTCACACATTTACTATTTTCTACATGGTGAATGGCACATAGTGCACTATATAGGGGATAGGGAAAGATTAAGACAGTGTAAATATGCTTTCCATTGGCGAATGAAGTTGCTTTTATGTTAGTGTCACACGAACACAGTCTGCTCCGGTCCACAATAGCACAGAACGGATATGCGCGAGTTGGGGCAGACCACAAAACGTACAGAACCATACAGAAAACATTTTTACAGCAGGGCGGCCTCCCAAATCTAGCCCACCAGACTTCTAATCCTTACTTCCCAGGACTCCAAAACAAAGTTCAGTCATTATGACAGGAAACAATTGACACCTGTGGAGCGACACACATTTCTGAGCTGACATGCTGACACAATGCTTGATTTAGGTGGCACTGACTGCATAGCTGAAGGTTCACATTCAGCTCACCTTTACCATACCCGACCTAATTTCTCTAATGCCTCTGCTTGTACGTGTGAAAAACCTAATCCTGCTTCTTCGATCCCTTTTTGCACTCCATGTTCTGATATGCAATCCCGTGTGATGTCTTGAATCGCTGCCACACACCACAACATTAATCTGCTAAACCCAAATGGATGAACATATCGCTCCATTTGATTCTCCAAAGCCAACATGCCTGCATATCTCTCTTCAGTCAGGCTTATTTGACCTAATAACAACATCAGTTGATTTCAGGATCTTATTTGGGTCATTTTTTATAAAAGGTAAATAAGTATTTGCTTGGTTAAAATGGTCATAGAATTTCGGTGCCCAACATACGTAATTTAAAAAACAAATAAAAGTTCAAAACACACAGAATTAAGCCACAACACAACAGCCACTAGGGGGTTGTGTCAACCCAGAGAACCAGATTAGTAAAACTCTTACTGCCCCCCTCGGCCTGAACATTTGTCTCAGTTGTCTTTCTCTTATCAATGAACCTGCCTATATCTGATATCTGATTTGATATAACTGATATCTTATTGTCTGAGCAATTCCACATTTCATAAATAAAAGTAAGATTATTATATATCAGACCACTTTTTTTTAAGATTAGCAGTAAAAATCAGTTCAAAGTTTTTAATTTTAGTACAATTATAAAGCTTGTACCTTTTTAGTACAATGATCCTTTACACAATAAATTAAATGGGATAACTTAACTTAAAGGGACAGTTCACCCAAAAATGAAAATTCTGTAATTATTTACTCATCCTCTAGTTGAACATAAAAGAAAATATTTTGAAGAATGTTGGTAACCAAATAATATATATATATATATATATATATATATATATATATATATATATATATATATATATATATATATATATATATAATGGTAGTCAATGGGAACCAGAAACTGTTTGCACACCAACATTCTTCAAAATATCTTGCTTTGTGCACAAGAAAGAAATTAATACAGGTTTGGAATAACTTAAGGGTTGAGTAAATGATGACAGAATGCTTACTTTTGGGTGAACTATCCCTTTAAATGATTGTTTACTTACTATCTTGACTATGTATGAATAACAATATACTGTATATTATAAAATGTAAACCAACACATCACTTGTTACAAGCTGACATGATTAATATTATTTGCACCAACACAAATTATTCTTAATGATTTACCTAATTGTTTGAAAATGTAAACTTCACTAAAATATATAATGTAAAATATATATCTAACATATAATATTATAATTAATAATATAAGATAATAAAATATGTAAAAAAATATTTATATTAAATATTTTTGTTACATATTTTATTATTTTATATTATGTCAAATATAAATATAACATATATTAATATATTTAATAATATAAAATAATAAAATATGTAAAAAAAAAAAAAAAAAACTTATATTAAACATTTAACTAAATTTGAACATAATTATCAACATGTATCCATTAAATAACATTTATTTAAAAAATGTATTCTGTTTACTCTTTATTATTTATGCATGATACTATTTATTATAAAATTATTTTAGATTTTGTTAGAGGATTTAGTGATGTTAGATCAGGTCTTCTTTAAAACAATCAGAGTTTTTTGTTTATAACTTTTAACAATCACCCTCAATGGAAATAATGGGCAACATAATAATAACCAAAGAATTCATATTTTACTTGCAAGGATTAATAACACAATAGGTCAGATTTATTAAACAGGACAAATTAGCATGTGGCCACAATCTAAAATAAAATCAACCCGTGGAAACAACTTAAAGGAACACTCCACCTTTTTTGAAAATAGGCTAATTTTCCAACTCCCCTAAAATGAAACAGTTGAGTTTTTTTGCTAAAAAAGTGGTACCGCCAGACCCGGAGATTGGCTGAATGGATTTGAAAACGGCAAAACTAAACTGTTTAACTCTAGGAGAGTTGGAAAATGAGCCTATTTTCAAAAAAAGTGGAGTGTTCCTTTAAAAGTAGCCCAATTCCGCAGGAAAACCACTGATTTACCACTGATTGCCAACAATTGAGTGGAAACACTGACAGTAGTTTTTAATGCCAAAAGAGGGTTTGCACTGACGCAGGCTGTTAGTAAATCTGGCCTGATGAGTCAAGGTCAAGCTCCACCAATGAAAGTGGTCAAGTGCAAAGCCAAAGAACCAAGCCCTGAATATAAACACTTCTTGACCCTGCACCTGTCATGAAAATCACACCAGCAATGAAAGAAGTTCATACAATCATTTAGCTAGATAAAAATTATTATAAACATACACAATTATGCAAGTACTATGCTCAGTTTAGAAGAATAATGTACACTATGTGTTTACTGTGCTTCTCAGTCCTGAGCTCAGATTGCACTGACAGCCTTATGTCTTTATGTTTGTAATTTAAATGCTAATGAAAGCTCTTGTCGGCGCAAGCCAATGGGATTTATATACCCACAGCTGTTGAATCCATTGAGGGCAAGAGAGGTAGCTAAAGGCTGAGGCTGTGCACTTTCACCAGCTCCTCTCACTGTGGGGAAACACATACTGTCATCTGAGATTCGGCAGTAAGCCACATGAGCCAGGGCTCAGAGAATACACTGAAAATGTATAACACTATGAAGTAATCAGTGTTTGAAGTAATCAGACCCTGTGAAGTAACCAGAGACGATTCGTCACTTTCATCTGTCCCCTATACATGCCAATGGTGAATAGACACTCACCCACAATCTCACGGATGGGGACGGGCTGAGGCAGGGCGACGGGCTCGCTGCGGCCTCCGGCATTCACGGCCACCACACGAATGTTAAGTAGGTCTCCGGTTGTCAGACCGCTGATGACAAACCGGTTGGACGTGGTGACTTCGGTATTGGCAGCCACCCATTCAGAAGCTGTATAGTGTAAAAATGGACAGAAGATATATATATATATATATATATATATATATATATATATATATATAGTACCAACTTTACAAAAAAATACATTAAATAATTTATTAAATATTTGTATAACTTTATATAAACTAGGGGTAGATTTAACTGGAGTTTGACATGAATACTTTTGGAAAGTTGGCATGACTATATTCCATGTACAACAACAACAAGAACAATCTTTTTTTTTTTTTTTTTTTTTTTTTAGCAAAACCTAAAATCTTGATGTTGATTTAAAAAAAAAAAAAAAAAAGCCCATGGGTGTTATGCGTCAACTACCCAGTTAAAGATCAAATACGAATTTCCAAACACACTAGCAGTGATGTCAGTATAGATCCACACATCTAAATGTGGGGTGTTCAGATATGGTGACAGTTGGTTGAAAGCATCCCTTCCTAATAGGGAGACTTACAGGAGCTAGCTATAAATCAGTCTGTGGTGACATTTCAAAGACAGGTGCTATAGCAGACTGTCACAGAACCCACTTTTCTTGTGACATCTGATAGTTCTACATGGTTAAATTTCAAGATGAAGGTATGATGATTGAAACACTACCCCTAATCTAAAGAGCTTATCAGCAATACTGAGAGGATATACGCACATCCTTCCTTGCAGTATTCCACAATGTATCCATCCAGTCCAGAGCCAATGCTCTCTGGGGATCTCCACTTAAGAGTAACTGTGGTATCATTGATATCATCCACGCTGAGGCTCTGAGGGGCACTCGTGGGCACTGCACATTCATTAGAGACATAAAAACAAATTCATAGCAGAAAAACACATGAATTTCTATAGGGATGGATGGATGGATTGGGTGGATGGATAGATTAGGTGGATGGATTTGATGTATAAATAGGTGGATGGATGAATTTGGTAGATTAAATGATTGGATGGATGGATTGGGTGGATGGATGAATTAGGTGGATTGATTTCATGGATGAATTGGATTGATTGATTGATTGATTGATTGATTGATTGATTGATTGATTGATTGATTGATTGATTGATTGATTGATTGATTGATTGATTGATTGATTGGGTGTTTTGATGGATTGGGAGGATGGTTTGGATGGATTTAATGGATGGATGGATTGGGTAGATGGATTGGGTAGATGATGAGATTGACGAGATTGATGGATGAATGGATGGATTATGGCTGGATGGATGGATGAATTTGGTAGATTAATTGATTGGATGGATGAATGAATTAGGTGGATTAATTGGATGGATGGATGTTGGATGGATTTATTGGGTTGACTGGATGGATGGATAGATAGATGGATGGATGGATTGGGTGGATGGATATATTAGGTGGATGGATGAATTTGGTAGATTAATTGATTGGATGGATGGATGAATTAGGTGGATTGATTTCATGGATGGATGGATGGATGGATGGATGGATGAATTGGGTGGATGGATTAGGTGGACTGATGAATTAGGTGCATTGATTGGGTGGGTGGATGGATTGATTGGGTGTATTGATGGATTGGGAGGATGGTTTGGATGGATTTAATGGATGGATGGATTGGGTAGATGGACTGGGTAGATGATGAGATTGATTGATGGATGGATGGATGGATGGATGGATGGATTATGGCTGGATGGATGGATTTGGTGGATAATGGGTTGGATTGGATGGATGGATTAGGAAGATTGATGGATTGGATGGATGGATTGGATAGATTGATGGATGGATTGATTGGGTGGATGGACTGATTGGGTAGATGATGAGATGGATGGATGGATGGATGGATGGATGAATGGATGAAATAATGGATTAAGTTACCTGCTGGAGGAGGTGGTGTTGGTGGTTTAGGTGGCTCTTCTACAGGTGCAGCTTCAGCAGGAGCAGCTGATGATCAAATATGCAGGATTATTTGGATTCAGAGTTATATTGATTCAATTGCACCATGGTTTTTACTACCTATATTTCGATTAAACTAAAACAAAACATTTGAGACTGAACTGTAGCCTTATAAATTGTCATTTTCTGAAGGGTGCAAGTCAAATTACAAAGTGTCTGGATCCAAACTGAAATTGAAAAATTAAAAATAACAAAAGCAAAATTATTTACCCTCAGCTGGAGCATTAGTAGGAGCAGCTTCATCAGCAGGGCCTAATAGCAAATCATTAGACTTCCATTAGAGCAGTGCCACTCAGGGGAGACCAAGATACCGTTTTGAATAAACAGGATTTATTTATTTATTGGGTAGTTCAGCGTCATGGAGCAACAGTTGCAGGAATAGCACCTTCTTCTGCTACATGAACTGCAGCATACACACATACATATATATATACTTACACCTTGCCCTCATGCAGCAGTCACATCAGCTTTCTTGGCAGCAACTGATGACGTTAATGAAAAGTCAGGTGAAAAGTCATGCCATAGCCATTTCAGCACGCTGTGAGAGACACTCTCCCACCACAAGCTAACCTTGAGTGCACCACACACATTGTTTGTTGATTAGTGGTTTTTGCACTCAGCAGGCCAGTTTCTTCTTCAGTAAACAACATGTGAAGGGAGCTTGTTTTGATCCTGAGATGTGGGTTAATGCAACTTAAAATTTGAAAACTGAAAATGAAACATGATCTGAACATGAATATTTACAATTGAGATGCTAAAAAAAAATGCTATTTGTACTCTTGTGCAAAAGCGAAGTAAATTTGACGGGGTAGTAATAATCAGTCGTGTTATTGTAATAGCATTACCCTATGCTCTATGTCCCATCTCAAGGGACAGCAGTCTAACCCTGAGCAGCAGGGGCCGAGTCTAGTGTTACATGTTAAATAAATGTTAGAATATATTAGGTACATGTTAGTGGATAGGTAGTCATAAATTCGAATGCTTCTGCAAGACAAAGTCCAATGATCCATAGCAGGTGCTACACAGTATGTTTAATTTATCTACTTTTGAGGGACCTGTTTATACAAATATCAGGGAAATTTCTACATCATACATACATGTACATAAACTTCAATGTTCATGCAGGAGCTTTAAAAAAAAAGTAAACTGTCACAAAACTAAATATTCTAATTATTAAGTTTCTATTTTGTAGAAGTCACTGTAATGCCAAAACCCAAGACAGAAGTTATCTTCCAGCAGTTTGTGGATGTTCAAATAATGACAAGTCCATTTTCCTAAATCAATAAATCAGTTGAAAAAGGGGACATATTTTATTCATTCGAACCTTCGTCACTGCCAAAATATCAGTTTTACTACAGTAACATTAGTAACTTGGTATTAGAAATAGATAAATTACATATTTCATTTTATATCATTATATTATTAATTTATATTTATTATCATTTTACAGTAGCAGCAATAACTGTTACAAATTAACATGGTACATTATAGCAAAGAACATCGTCATGTTCCTAGTGAAGTGAGTGGAAGTAGTGTATGTTGTTCAGTAGGGGGCGTGTGTGAGTCCTCCACAGCACTGATGATACATTCATTCTTTCATTGCAAGACAGCTGACAGACGTCGATGAACAGTATTATTAAAACCGTTAACGTGATTATCAGTTTTACAGTATGAATGTTAATCTTACTAAAATAGTCTGAAGAATTTGTCTTTTAAATGAGATGTCGTTAGGGTTAGGCACATATTTAGGAATAAACTGTTAAAATAATTATGCATGAGTACCTTCAGGAGCAGGTGCCTCTGCAGCGGGGGCAGATTCCGCCACTGCCGCTTCAGCGGGAGCTTCTACGGGTGCAGCTTCAGTGCAGTTCTCCTCTTTTGCAGCAGCCTTCTTGGCTGACTTTTTGATAGGTGCTGGTTTGGCTGGCATGATGCTTGGGAGAAACTCAACAGGACTGCCGGTCTTTGGGATGGCAGTGTCTTGGGACGTTCAATTTATACCACCTCTGAGTATGAATCTTCGGGACTCCTCCTCTTCTTTAAATAGCCTTCAGTACACAGATAAATCTGTTCTTATCAACTCAGGAATAACCCTAAACTGGTCTCACCTCATTACTCAAGTTATTCATAGTAATTGGTTAACTCAATAGCTTTCGTGCCTAGAGTTCAATTATTTCTGACTCTTATTTTATTCTCATTTTTTTTTTTTTTTTTAAATGTCCTGATTTAACACTACTTAAAATTTGGCGCCCTCGTTCGTCTGAAATTGTAACTGCAACATAGTTGTCTAAACTGCAGTTACAAAATTAAGACGACAGAGGGAGACAAACGTCAAAAAGTATAGAAATCTTTGAGTTGAAAAGTTGTGTTCAAAAATACAAACAGAAATATAAAAACATCCAGTTGTCATGTTTTAATGTAATAGGTGTCAAATATATATTTTTTAAACTGTGTACAAGACCAGTGAAAGAGACATCTTAGTGTAGGGATGGCATGAGTTTATTGGAAAACGTGAGTGAATATTTGATGGATTAAATTCTCTCAGATCAGCACATGCCTTTATAACCCTTTTCCAGCAGACAGTTTGCAAATAATAATAATAATAAAAAACAACAATAACAAAAGGTGTCTCATCCTAGGGCCGGATTTTTCATATTTTACTGTGATTGTGGTCGCAGATGAGTTTACTATTTACAATGTTTACAATTGCAATGTTCTATACAAAATAGAAAGATTTATTAAAGAGAAAGCAAGATCCATTTCTTAAAAAAGAAAGAGAACAAAAGAAAAAAAAAAGTTTCTGTTTGAAATCCCAGGGGGACAGGTAGGTCCAATGTGTTTTCCCAGACAAACAATGGTGATACACATCAACGACATTAAAACACCATCAAACCTGCACATTAGCTTATCACATATACCACTGTTATCCGTCATTGGTACTGACAACTGAACGCAGGCTAAAATGTTATTCCAACACTGCATAGTGACAAAATCATCAGTCTGTTTTGATTAAACAATATCAAACCTTGTATAACATGTTTAATCTAAAACAAGTGAAAAAAAAAAAAAAAGTTTACAAAGCACAGGTTTTGTATTATTATTATGCCTGCTTGAACATTCAGCGTTGTTATTCATAAACCAGTAAAAATAACAAATAAATTAATCGATACATAGTTAGAGACACTCTATTTTAGGTTGTCCAAACTATATCAGGCGCTATGCAAGACAGCAGATATGATAAAGCACACTGTACTACGATGCAAATATATCTGTGAGAGGAGAAGAGACAGTGGGAAATGGCTTCAGTTTGTGCAAGCTAGCAAAGCAGCCTCGATTTCCAGGACATTTGGAAATGAGACTACCCGCAAGCTCAAATCTCAATGTAATTTTATAAGCTAGCATAAAAAAGGATAGCACGTTCGCTCGCATTCCTATCCTCCACAGCAAACAATCCCTTGCAAAACATAATAGTTTAGGTATTGCAATGTTCAACGAGTTGGCTTATATTAGGCACATTTTCAAGACAAACAACGGGGAATCTTCCCCAAAGCCCCAAACTATCCATAAGCTATTAAGGGAAGTGTTTTGATCATACAATGAGCTGTTAAGACAGATTTGAGGTACTTGTGTGATTTGAAGCACCACTACCACTTCTTTTTTACTGTTTATTTTTTTATATGGATTGTTGTGACCAACTAATCGTAAAAGCTATTCAATACCTTGTACGATCCGGAAGAGAATAAACAGGACACTTTTATAGTGGAAAATGTACATAGGCAACATGATCTAGTTACTTTGTGGCAGTTAACTTGCCCCTACAGGAAAGGCAATAACTATTGAGAGATGACTGCGATCCTCACTGTAATGTAAATCTAACCAGACACATTCAGTTTATAGTTATTATATTTGATCCTTGCAATGTTTATTCTACCATAGACCTTTGCATTTTATTTTTTGGCAATTTTTTTTTGAAAATCCTATTTACAAATGTCAGACTAAGATCCTTTAGTAAAAAACGTACAAAAAAGACCTTTAAAAAAACGCTGTGGTTATTCATTTGGAGAGCTACGTCTGACAGTAACAGGACACTTAAACGCAAGCACAAGAATCAGCAAGCATCATCAAGAGTACTAGGTGTGTTGGCAAACTGATGTTTTGATCCAATTTACATTCTGAGATTACAACGGCATGTGTTTCATGTAGTGCTAGTACTAAGACCGGTTAGTACACATACATGAGAAATTCAACTTCACTTAGGTAATAATAATAATTTAGGTAAAAGATCACGTTGCCAACACATCCTTTGGCGTCTCCTGATAAGGTGCTTTTTTTAACTATAATTTTCCTCAAAGTTAAAGCTTTCATGCACATACAGTTCTGGAGCACTTGTAATCAGCCAATAGCAAACGCATTCATGAGTTACAATCCACCATTATTATTTTTTAGTGTGATTTTCGAGATTTTTTTAATCATTAGAGTTAAATATTACTGGAATGATTTGAGAGATTATAAAAGACCCTGACATGGGGCCGTTCCTGTGACTTGAAATTATCGTAAATAAAATCCAGATATTAAACATTTCCAAAACTGGCTACATTGTTAGAGAAGACCAAAGGACATACGAGTTTGTAAAACCGTAAGCTAACACTGATGTTATTTTGCTTTGAACCTCAAGACATAACAAAGGCCAAAATAACAAATTGCTGAACCTCCTCCAGACAAAACAAATTGTTTAAACCATTTTGGCTTTGTTCACACTCAAACAATCCTGATTTTGTTTTCAAACACAATCTAGCCCCGTCTTACTTGGCAGGAGCTCAAATTGGTTTCATTTGTTCAGGCAGTGTCCAGTATATCTACAGACTTGTTTCCACCTGGTATTAAGATGTATTTTTGGTGAAGTTATCGCAAGTGTTCAGCACTAAATACAGGTATAAACAGCGTCTAAAATGTTCGGATCACTAAACAAACTTACGGAGGTAGTTAAAAACACATATGACCAGTGTTGGGGGTAACAGATTACAAGTAACTTGAGTTACATAATCAGATTACTTTTTTCAAGTAACTAGTAAAGTAACGCATTACTTTTAAATTTACAACAAATTACCTAAGTTACTTTTTCAGATAAGTAACACAAGTTATTTTGATTTCCCTATGTATTGACTGACTTTTAAAAGTAACCAGTGTAGGGGAAAGTTAAAAGTAATGCATTACAATATTGCATTACTCCCTAATAAAGTAACTAATTGCGTTACTTTTTATGGAAAGTAATGTATTACATGACTTGTGCGTTACTTTTTCTCACCTTGGCTGGCCTTGTTTGTTTTTTTAATAACAACAAAAAAGTTCTATTTTTGGCAAATGTAAAGGCCTTTTCAAACCAAAAACTGACAAAGCTGTCAGTCAATACATGGGAAAACAAAGTAACTTGTGTTACTTGTTTGAAAAAGTGACTTAGATATTTTTATTGTAAATTTAAAGTAATGTGTTACTTTACTAGTTAATTGAAAAAAAGCAATCTGATTACGTAACTCAAGTTACCTGTAATTCGTTACCCCCAACACTGAAAGTAACGTTCCCCAACACTGCATATGACCATATCACACATAAACGCTTATTCATTTAAATGGTCTGTGTTGTACCAAAACAAATTGATTACGATTGAAATTGCAGCTGCCATCCGTATCCTTTGCATTCTCTTCCTTTCCTGCTTGCTCATAAGCCACGGGTTCTTTCATTCAATAGTATTCATGCACTGCATTTGACGTACCTGCGGAAGTTACGTAGAGCGTGCGCAAAATAAAAAAAAAGGAGTTTCTCAACAAAACACATTTGAAACACGTTAATACCTGGTGGAAACAGGGCTTATATTAGCTGCTACAGTAATGACATCAGCAAGCAAATCGGGTTTGGGGTGTCAGTGAGAACAAAGCCTTGGATTATCTTGATGATCCACGAGCACCTTAGGTACTAGAACTAAAGCCGAAAGTATACTTCCCTTGTCCACGTTCTGCTCCAGCTCGGGTCTATCCATGTGATTTTCAGTGATTTGAGCACTTGAAAAGCAAGGTCCACTAACACATTATCTATCCACACTCACAGTTGAAAGAGCATCGTTTGAAAGGCTTGCTCAATTGTACACAAGACTGAGCTTAACGTGGAAAATGAAGTATACCCAGGCCTTAAGGTCAAATGCACTCAATGCACATAAGCAATTACTGAAGGTAAGACATTGCATACTGCTCCCATGCACCGGTAACAGCACCTGTTGTTATAACCAGCAATTAAATCACCTGAGGTCGCCCCCAACTGTATCAGGCAGTGGATCACATGAGCCCCACTGCTTTGCTGCATCTCCAAGTGCCGCCAAAATTCAGCAACTTCTGTAGACAATGAATAACCAACAATAACAAGTAGCAGATCACATGATCTTCACTGTCTGCTCTCCCATTGGTAGTGTCACATTTGCATATAGTTAAACTCAACTTTGTCCATCGGCAACAGTCTGTCGCTCATGCCACCTCATTGAAAAGAATGACTTCTGGTTGCTTTGCCGCTGCAAACCACCATTAGAGTGAACGACCCTCGAGTTTGAACAGTCAGTCAGTGCTCTTGCTTAAAAGCTACAAATCAAAGTGCATCCTCTCAGAGATCTACAGTCTACATCTGTCTGCTTCATGTCTGCATGTTTGATAGGAATAAATGCAACCTGGTTATGGGTATGTACTGCACCTTAAAACTGCATCACTATGCAAACTGAGGTAATATAGAGTTATTTTCAAATTGCTATGAAACTGACTTTATGATATATGGAGGGACATCATTTAAGGCTGAATTCTAAGCACCATCTTGTACATTAGATTTTGCATCCACACAAGTTGGTCTAAATGTAACCGCACCTTTGTGTACAGGATTCAGGTGACTGGATCTTGAGGATGGAGTGTCGGTACTCTTGCAAATAAGAATAAATAGATTTTTGGTCCATATGGACAGATATCACCTACAACAAAAGTAAATTGAACAAATATGAAGCACATTTTGTTCCCAGTATAGTAGACAAGAACATCTCATCTTCACAATCATCCAATCTTCACAATCCTCAGTTGCAAGTTTTGCCATGCAACTTGCAGGTTAGATAAGCAAAGGAAGGACTGGTTAAGACAACAGTGCAAAAAACGATTCTCGCTTAGATCTGGCAGGAACAGTTCTTCTGTTCTTCTTTCAGACTGAGAGTTTTGTCTGCCTTGACTTGGGTGTTCTTGAGAGTTCCTTGACTCTCATAAACCTTTTGAAGGAGACAGGAGGTGCAAATCAGCTGTACAGAACAGTGTTTTGAAACAGCACTAGCCATTAGGGAGCTCTCAAGTACTTTAGCTCAACCTAGAAAGTGGGATTGCCTGAAATGTCCCGTTCCGGAGATTCAATGTAGTTGGCCGACTCCTGGAGTTTCAGCAGCATTGCCATCTGAATGAGGGACAGAACGGACAGCTTGTCAGAACACATGCAGACTTTTTCGCACCGGCACAGGTGTAGCTGTACTGGACACTCACCAGTGGATCAGATTCCATGGTGGGAAGGGACGTGTCCTTGTTGGACCTATCATCACTGGGCTGCTGGAGTGTTGGAGCAGTGTTGGGGCCAGTGGTTGGCGGAGGGAGATGAAAGAGTTTGGCCTGGTCCTGTTGAGCTGAAGGCCAGGGCAGCGTATCCCTCACCCACTCCACTGGATCCTCCCATGCTGCTTTCTGACCGTGGACCTAAAATATATATGAATGCAAAGATTGAGCTCCAAAACTTCACTGCTTCGTTGCTCTGTTCCTAATCCTATTGAGTTGCCTCATTTTGGCCCAATTTTAAGGTAGAATAAACCCTTAAAAGTAGGGTAGGCAATTTGTTTTATAAACACTTTTTGTTATACTGGTTGAAACTCTTCACATCCTGATAGCAATATTTATTGATAGCAATCAATAAAAGAAGTGGTCTAAATATTAAAACATACATATATCTTCTGTGGCAGTCTAAGGACCAAAAAATGTTCATCCAATCGTTGCATTCGGTAACCGTAATTGCGAGATGACAACCCGTGATGTTCTACCTGGAGCTGTTCATGTCCTCAGACGCAAATTTATCTATCAACGCCAAAATGAATCTGCAGCGGTCAGGTGGTACAAGTAGAGCTCTGTAAGTTGCTTACATTGATTATTATTGTAATGTTATGTGCTTTGAGACATGAGATAATTTAACGCCATCTCTCGTCTCATAACACTTTGCAGACTGTGCTGAACGCGTTCATGCGTTTTGGAGGAGGCGTGGCTTTGGAGACGCTCTGAAGGGAGGGTGGGATCTTATGCTTGCAATTGCTAGCCTCTCTGAAACTGCCTACCCAACCTTTAAACCAGCATAAAGTTGTTGACTGTTCTCCCAGAACCCCTGTAAAAACAGAAAGCTACAGCTCCCTGACCAGGCTAGCACACTAGCAACGTGTGTTTAAATAGGGTTGGAGCTGAGCTCTGCTGGATAGTGGACCTCCAGGAGCAGGATCGGACACCCCTGCTTTAATATTTAGTTGCCTATGTCAGTGTTTCCTAATCCTTTTCCTGGAGGTACGAAACACACCTAATTCAGCTCATTAGAAAAGACCTGAAATAAATGGGTCGGATAAGAGAGACATCCAAAATGTGTACTGTTGAGGTACGTCCCGGTACAGGGTTGGAAAACACTGGCCTATGTGGATAATAGCTTACCTTCACACCATCCTTAGCTCCCTCCTGAAGATAAGGAATAATGGACTGGTTCCAGAGGTCAATAAACCAGGAGCGAAACTCTGCTAAAGATACTGGACAAGACAGGAAGAAGCAGGGACCTGCGGAGACAAGAGCCATAGCTGAGATGTTTTTGGAAACTTGGCTTTGATCTATGCTAGAACTAAAGCTGTGCTAAAACTGAATCATAACCTCTGAAAGGTATTATATCTCCACAACAAAATTTAAATGGTTAAATAATGTTTTTCATGAAGAGCAATTTGTGATCAGATATGTAGAACATTTAAATCTGTACCTATGAGGAAGTCTGAGGTGCTGTGTTTCTCCAGGAAGGTATGGAGATGGTACCAGAGTTTAGGCACCCAGTCCAGAACCCTCAGCACCTCAGCGTTGTGAACTGTGCTTTCATCTTCCGTCTCAACCAACTTCCTGTGCAAGTAACGCACTAGGAACCCATTTGCAGGCTCCACGTTGTTGGAGAAGGTGACCATTCTTCAGACAAATGGGAAAATCACAAATGAAGTACATTTGGAATATTGATTTGGGATTTAAAATTTCTTTATGAGGATGTTATTGTAAGTTCAGGTAACAGTTTATTCTACAGTTAGATTCTATTAAGGTAAGTTTAACCTTAATAGAATCGACAAACTGTAATGAAACAGTGGTAAAGAGATGAGGAACTTACCTAAAGCTGAGATGCAGGCCATGATTTGATGACATCTTAACAGATTGATTGGTGGTTCCAATGACATACGGACTGAAATAAATATCCAAGAAAAATAGTTAAAAAAACCATCAAAATCATCTTGTAAAAGAGTGAATCTCTCAAAGCCTGTCAGGAACACGTCCAGGTCATATTTCTTCCCAAAATGATATTTAATATAGACTTTATTTGCCTTGAAATAAGGCCATGATTTTTGAGAGATTCTCTCTTAACAAATGACCACTCACCATTTGTGATATTTGCATGTCAGCGCACTGTTGACCAGATCAGTGATAGAGGACGCATCACTGATATCATCCAAGATAATGACCAGTGGAATGTCCTCAGCGCCACAATCACGGTCAATCTGATTGGCCAGATTAGATAGGTACAACTGGAGGTCCTGAGGGAGAGAAGACCAAAGTGAGGCTTTACAACTGCTTGCAACACAAATCAGTGTGGAACGAGCTTCCTGTTACTCATCATCTGAAAGTGCAATTTCCAGGCTTCACCTTGCAGGTCTGTTGGTGCATGTTGAAGGTGGTGATAAGGCCGGGGCCAGGGTCACGGCCGCTCCTCTCCAGCAGGTACTCAGCCAGACGGGTTGTGAGATAGGTCTTCCCGGTGCCACTGGGGCCTGACAGGACCAGCCGCCGGTGCTTCAGAAGCAGACTTATGTAGTGCTGCATCATGGGCTTGGGGATGAGTGTCTCAAACACCAGACTATCCACACCCTTCTCCTTAAAACCTGGAACAAACAGCGAGATTAGGTGAAACAGAGGTGCCATGAAGATGGAGAACCAAAGAACAAGACACAAACAATTAAAAACAGGAATGAGAAACATTTAGTAGACAGAAACAGAGTAACCATGACTGTCAACAGTGTCAATGACAAGATATTTTTCCTGTTTTTTGGTTTCTATATTAGTCGCCTCACACTGGGTAGCTCCACCCACAGTGAAATATCATTGGTCCACAATCTTGTCATGAAGATAAGATCTCTGAAAAATGTTTGCCTTAATGAATTAATATTATAATTAACAGCATGTCTGAAGTAAATGATTATTAAAGGGTTAATGAGCATTAAAGGGATAGTTCACCCAAAAATGAAAATGATCCCATGATTTACTCACCCTCAAGTCATCCTAGGTGTATATGACTATCTTCTTTCAGACAAACACAATCTGATATATATTAAAAAAAATATTCTGGCTCTTCCAAGCTTTATAATGGATGTAAATGGGGGGCACGAGAAATTTTAAAGAGAAATAGAGGAGGATTTCGATATAAGAGAAGAGGAGCTTGTTGCCCAGCCATATTTTTTTGAACCATGAGAGGTTTACGATAAGTTTACGATACTCCTACATCCTGTGTCATACATTGCATCACGGGTTACTCTTGTGGCGCAAGTCGACTTGCACAGTATGTGTACGATCGTCTGCCAGAAGCTAGTTATTTTAGTTTATAAAGTTTTAAATATGGATATTTTACTTACAAAAACCCATCGCTTCAATTCAGAAAGCCTTTATTAACCCACTGGAGCTGTATGGATTATTTTTATGATGGATGGATGGATGCATGCATTTTTTGGGGCTTCAAAATTGTGCCCCCCATTCACTCCCATTATAAAGCTTGGAAGAACCAGAATATTTTAAATATATCTCAGATTATGTTCGTCTGAAAGAAGAAAGTCATATACACCTAGGATGGCTTGAGGGCGAGTAAATCATGGGATAATTTTAATTTTTGGGTGAACTAACCCTTTAATGACACACTTGCATAGGAAGTCAGAGATTCTAAATTTATGAGGTGAATGAAACAGCATAAACATAAGATCTGCTCCAAAGCCTGTGATTTTGTCAATTAACACAGCTTTTAACTTTCAGAGAGGACTCTAAAATGACTTGACGCTTCAAAAAAGAGATCGACCGATATATCGATTTACCGATATTTCCCCCGACATTTAAGCATTTTACCATAATTTGGATATTGTTTTTGTAATATCAGATTTACTGATAAACGCTGCCTTCTTGTGGGTGTTTTGAGAATTGCGCGCAGGATCGCCAATACAGCGCATCTGAGCGGAGACGAGACAACTGCGTGCACATGTAAAGCATACTTACCTGCTTTGCTGTAATTAGTAAACTTTATTTAACATAAGAGCCATTAATGCACAAATTAGATGTGTTTCAAAAATGCCTGAAATAGAAATAGAGACAAGCTCACGGAGTCACGTAAGATAGGAAAGATGTAACTTTGCATTAATTAAATAATACAGCCACGAACGAGCACATGTTGGAAATAAAAGCGCTGAATTTAATTCTCTCTCTGTTGTCTATGCTCATCATTAAGTCTCGTGAAGTCGTCTGCATTTTGCTCTTCACTCAGTGGGTTGATGCTCGGCCACCGCATGTAACTTTTAACAAGATTCACTTGTTTAAAACGCCGTAATTATATAAACATTTAATATATAACCATTAATTCACTAATAAACATCCAAGTAAACATAACCCTATGGAAATTCGTTATTTATTATCTTCTTGAGCAACTGCAGTTTGAGTATAGTTCTGTGTAAATGCATAGATAAACAGCGCTAGATATTTCATAATCTAGAACGACAAAGATATTATTAATAATTCTGATATAACATACCAGTTGAGAAATGCAATAAAATACGATGTTTTGTTTATTATATTCCAATATTCCAGAGAATATTATTCAGTTATTTAACATTATCCAGCGAATTATCCTTCACTCTTTAGCCTATTAAACAGCTAAGACATGTTCCTGGATCAGCATCTTTGTTGATCCTGGAACAACATTCCAATCAACCAATCAGATTTGAGGGACAAGTTTACCATTTATGTCAAGTTTAGGCTTGCAACCAGGGTTAGGTGCTTCTACATCAATGTTATCTTTCCCCTCTGATTTTAGGGATAAGTTATGGGTAGGATTAGGTTTAGGGGTAGGAATAGGGTTAAGACTAAATTTTCAGACTGGAATGTTGTTCCAGGATCAACAAAATATGTTGATCCAGGAACATGTCTTACTTGGCAAAATCACGGTGACCTAAACGGTCTATAAATCTACTAAAACTGTAGTTTAAAATGAAGTATTACATTTCTGCAAAGTTGATATGGCTCCTGTCTTTAATTTATTTTCTCCATTTGAAAACATTAGATATTCTACATTTATTTTGATTGTTAACACAGTGTTGCTGCTGATGCTTTTTATAAATACAATTATTTGTTAACACTTTACTTGATGGTTGTGCATAAGACTGACGTGACACCTTCATAATCATGACATGACACGTGTCATGAATATGAAGGAGGGTTTATGCATGTTTATGACAACTGTCATTAAGTGTCATTCGCTCAATTATGTCATTTTTAATGCAAAGATGACATTGTTTGAGATGTCTTTGTTCCGACAACTTGACATGAACCAATACATCATAACCTGTCAGTGTCTTTGTCATGACAACTAGACATTACCAAGACATCATAACCTGTCATAAACATGACATAGCAGATTAATTATCAAACTTAAGAAACTCCTTAGCTTTATGGGTTAACATTACATTACATTATTTGGTAACACTTCAGTATAGGAAACACATATAAACTATTAACTATGACTTTTCCCTCAATAAACTCCTAATTTACTGCTTCTAAATATAGTTAATTGTCAAGTTTAGGTATTGGGTAGGATTAAGAATCTAGAATAAGGTCATGCAGAATAAGGCATTAATATGTGCTTATTAATTACTAATAAATAGTCAATATTTTAGTAATATGCATTCTAATAGTAATAAGCAACTAGTTAAAAGACCCTAAAATAAAGTGCTACCATTATTTTATAAAGGTGTCATCTTTTTTAAGAAATTTTAAATTGTCTATTATCTGACCTTCTGTTGGAGGAAACTTAAAAAAAAACACAAAAAAAACATGAAATTAAAAATATTCATGATGCTGTTATATAATTATTTGTCAGAGTATTGTCACTTAATGACATTTTAATGACAAGTTCAATTTGTACCACTGTAGTTGAGCTCAAGATACATATTCATGACTCTATTATAATGGCCTCATGACAGCCAATGTCAAAACCAACCACATGACAGTTTAATGTAATGTTAACCCATAAAGCTAAATAATGTCAAGTTGTCATGACAAAGACACTGACAGGTTATGATGTATTGGTTTATGTCAAGTTGTCATAACTCGGACATCTCAAACAATGTCATCTTTGCATTAAAATGACATAATTGAGCGAATGACATTTAATGACAGTTGTCATAAACATGCATAAAACCTCCTTCATATTCATGGCATGTGTCATGTCATGATTATGAAGGTGTCACGTCAGTCTTATGCACACCCCTTCAAGTAAAGTGTTTTTTGTAATATGAAGATTAAAATTAACATGACTAACTAATTTTTAACAAAAACAGTTTAGTAACAGTTTGTTTTGTTTTCTATGCAAGGAGGGAGTGATTTTTATAAATAAAATGGTTTGTTCAGTTCAGTGGTGTTGTATTCGTATCAAAAACAGAAGTATAACAGTAAATAAATATTGGTTCTTCATATCGGTTATCGGGCACATAAACACACAAATTAGCAGTATCGGTTCTAAAAAAATCAATATCGGTCGATCACTACTTCAAGCACCACGTTGAGCAGAGGTAGGCTGAGATGAGGTGTAAAAAAAGGTTAATGGACATAGTGAGAGTGTGAAAATGTGAGTTTTTCACCTTTGAGGGTGACAGTGACGAGTCCAGGACCCTTTTTTAAACAGTCACAGGGCGAACTTTCAGGGGCCTCAGCTCCAAGCACTCTCCTGCTCTGATTAATACCGTAACTGTGGATAGAGTCGACAGACAGACCCATACTCGCACTGGGATCCACCTGGGAAATGTAGTCCTAATGTATGAAGACAAAGAACACATTATAAAAACAGTACAATATTAAATATCAACAGCAATGACATCCTATCATTTGCATACTAAAATAGTATTACTTTTTTCTTACATCTCTTTGCATACTAAATTATGATCATCCTTATCTTTGCATATGTTTAAACATTCATACCCTACAGAAAGAGCTCTCACCCTGAAAGCTGTGGCGATGTCTGTGTCCAACGTCGACCACTCAGTTTTCCCATGAATTCTCACCGAGCCGATGTAGAAATCCTGCTGCCTCACCTGCTGATTGTATATCACATCGCATATTTAGGCTAATATTCATGTATATAAAGCTATTTTAATTCTGTTTTCCTGTATTCACCTCTCTGGACACTTGCTGGTCAGCTATACGGACCACCACACGTGTAAAGACCCCGTCCCTCTGAGATGACAGGCTCAGTAACTCCATAGGAGCAACATCTGCAGGATAGAAAGAATGATTTGACTCAATCTGCCGCTGACATTTCTAGGTTAGTAAGCTGCAAGCTTTCACTTTTAAGTGCCCAAAAATATCAGATGGCATAACTACTGAACTCACCAGGGTTGGAGCACTCATTGAGGCTGAGGCTGAAGGACTTGGTGAGGCTCATGGTTGGTTTGCTTTGGTTGGAGTTCAGGAGGCTGGCGAGGCCAGAGGGCTGGGAAGTGGAAGTAGAAGGTGGGCCGCAAGGGAGGACAAGGGAAGACGGAGCACTTCCTGTTTTCAGCTGGTCGTTCTCTGCCTTCAGGTTCTCCACCATCATCTACAATGATAAAATGAATTAGATTTTTCTCTTAAAGCTAGAGTACACTTCATGACTTTTGTTCAGATTTTTGCTCCAATATGCAGTCCGGACGAGCTGACATTAGTTGCTGAAAATCTCCGCAAGTCTGCAGAGTTGAGAGATTTCACAGAAAATCACACTTTATGATTGGCACAGATTCCTTAGAATTGTCTTCAGACTATGATTCCATCCAGTCAGAGGATATCAAAAAGCGTTTGATATTTTGAGCCGATTTTAATAAGCACCATAGTGTATGACGTCACTACTGAAACCTGAAGCTGTTCTCTATCTACGGCTGCGTTTACAGAAGTCTTAACGCACAGATCAGATTTTTTGACCACGACTGGTATCCGATATCTGTGTTTACATTAATTCCTGCCCAAAATGATTCTGTTGGTGATCGCTTTACTATGTGACATGGTTAATCCTCAGTTTTTTAATGGCTGTATTGAAATTATTTAGATAATTCACATCGGCTGCACTGCAAAAAATGCTTTTTTACTTAGTATTTTTGTCTCGTTTCCAGTCCAACTAAATAAATAAAAATTCTTAAATCCGGATGCTTTTACTAGACAAATAAAATAACATTTTTTTTTTCGTTTTCTGGAGAAAAAAAATAAAAAATAAATAAATAAATAAATCAAAATGAGGCGAGTTGCCACCCCCCCGCAGAAAACAAGAAAATATATAATGTCATTCTACTTGTCTAGTTAAAGACAATTTAAAAATGGATTTAATTTTTTATTTTTAGATATTTGGACTGGAAACAAGGCAAAAATACAAAGTAAAGCATTTTTTTGCAGTGTGGCCATGATTATTTGCCAGCATGGATAAGTTAAAAGTATCATGGATGTTTGCAGCACAAAATCTGACTAAACTGATATAAACCAGAAAATATTGGTCATTTTAGTTTGTTATTGTATCTAACGGCTCATTAGATCTAGAATTATGAAGTGAAATAAAGTAACGCTATAAAATTTATTTGAATTCAAATGAATAAACGAGAGAGAGAATTACAGTGTGCGTCAAGTGAAGTTTGTTTATTCAATTCATGGGTCAGAGGTTGAAAACCAGTTTCTATGCTGCTGAATGTTTCTGTGTGCATGTGCAATTTCTTAACTATAAAGTTTCCACCTCAGTTAAAAAAAAAAAAAAAAAGTTTTAGTGTGAGCACATACAGGCATGTCTGCTTCACAATATGAAATTATCAAGCTATCTTTGTGGCCAAACATGTCGCCCTCGCCGTGTAGTGGCTTGGAATTCAAGGGGAATATGATATACGTGTTTAGACGTAAATTAGATGTCCAGATATCAGATATGCATCTGATTTAAAACCACATTTGGAAGTGTCTGGTAGTGTTATGATCCTCAGTCGTTTAGTTTATGATGTCCAGTTTTTCTCTGTAACCATTTACAAATTCGGCAAGTATATGATGCCTAGTATTTTACAATCTGTTAAGATTTTAAAGGTGCCCTAGAATTAAATATTGAATTTATATTGGCATAGTTGAATAACAAGAGTTCAGTACATGGAAAAGACATACACTGAGTTTCAAACTCCATTGTTTCCTCCTTCTTATATAAATCTCATTTGTTTAAAAGACCTCCGAAGAACAGGTGAATCTCAACATAACACTGACTGTTACGTAACAGTCGGGATCATTAATATGTACGCCCCCGATATTTGCATATGCCAGCTCATGACCAAGCCATTAGACAAGGGCAGAACGTCTGGATGTGCACAGCTGAATCATCAGACTAGGTAAGCAAGCAAGAACAATAGCAAAAAATGGCAGATGGAGCAATAATAACTGACATGATTTATGATAACATGATATTTTTAGTGATATTTGTGAATTGTCTTTCTAAATGTTTCGTTAGCATGTTGCTAATGTACTGTTAAATGTGGTTAAAGTTACCATCTTTTATTACTGTATTCATTTTTTCATTTTTAAACACTTGCAGTCTGTATAATGCATAAACACAACTTCATTCTTTATAAATCTCTCC
Source organism: Megalobrama amblycephala (assembly GCF_018812025.1). Lineage (NCBI taxonomy): Eukaryota > Metazoa > Chordata > Actinopteri > Cypriniformes > Xenocyprididae > Megalobrama > Megalobrama amblycephala. Next base: position 27,042,011 of record NC_063067.1, read on the forward strand.
AACAGTGTGTAATGTTAGCTTTAGCCACGCAGCATAGCCTCAAACTCATTCAGAATCAAATGTAAACATCCAAATAAATACTATACTTACATGATCCGATGTATGCAAGCAGCATGCATGACGAACATCTTGTAAAGATCCATTTTGAGGGTTATATTAGCTGTGTAAACTGTGTTTATGCTGTTCAAGGCAAGCGCGAGCTCCGGGGGCGGGGGAGCACGAGAATTAAAGGGGCCGCAACCTATATATTGGTGCATAGTTAATGATGCCCCAAAATAGGCAGGTAAAAAATTAATTAAAAAAAAATCTATGGGGTATTTTGAGCTGAAACTTCACAGACACATTCAGGGGACACCTTAGACTTATATTACATCTTTTAAAAAGAAGTTCTAGGGCACCTTTAAAAGTCATATAGTGAATTGACATACAAACGTTGTAAAATTTCGGCACAATTTTGTCTGCAAAAATGACCTATTGTCAATAGTGTAGCAATATATGAAGCTCACAGAGAAGTCACTCTCAAACCAAGCAGCTTTCTGCTGGTCAACGTGGCAAATTTGCATGACCAACTTGAATCTGCTGCAAATCTGTTGGGAAATCTTCCACCCTCATGCAAAATTCCAGAATGTGTGGATTCCTATTGCAATGACTTGATTCTTGCCCCTGAAAATTCCCCGAACAAAGGTAAATGTCACCATACCAAAACTATACTAAACTGGTCACTAACCTGCATGTTGTTCATGGACTCTCGTAGCTGCTCCAGCTGGTGGGCCGAGCTCAGCGCCTCAAGCCGGATATCCGTCAAGTTTCATCTCTTTCTCCCACAGCTCAGACCGCAGCTCCGAAACCACCTTTTCATCACTCTCGTTTTCCTCGTTACTTTCAAATATCCTGTTACAGTGGTTTTAAATGTGATAAATGGTGTAATAAGTTTAAATGGTGTAATAATTACTGCTGCATTTCAAAAGTTAAATCGCCCTCTCTTGCTCCCCTGTACTACTACATTTTTTTTATTAAAAACTATTAAAACTTTACTCACACAGAGGAGGTGGCTGATTGGCTGGATTGGAGGGAAGGGGGTGGGTTCTCTCCATCTTCATGGGCCAGTTTTGGTGAATTGGGGGCAGAAGAGTCTGGAGTGGCGATCTCTTCAATATCAGAGTACATCGAGCCGCCTTTAGCACCCTTCTTAATGCTGAACGCTTTGCCAAAAGAGCTTCTCAACTATAGAGAAATTGAGAGAAAGACAGAACTTCAAATACGCTGAAGTAATTCACAAATTATACAAGTGTTTGTTTATTCTGAAAAAATATGTTTATTAATTTAGTTCAAGATTATTAATTTACACTACTGTTCAAAAGTGAAAAAAAGTCTCTTCTGCTCACCAAGGCATTTATTTGATCAAAAATACAGTAAAAACTAATATTGTGAAATATCATTGCAATTTAAAATAACTGTTTTCTATTTGAATATGTTGTAAAATGTAATTTATTCCTGTGATCAAAGCTGAATTTTCAGCATCATTACTCCAGTCTTCAGTGTCACATGATCCTTCAGAAATCATTCTAATATGATGATGTGATGCTCAAGAAACATTATTATTATTGTTATCAATGTTGAAAAGAGTGCTGCTAAATAAACCATGACATTTTTTTAGGATTCTTTGATGAATAGAAAATTCAAAAGAACAGCATTATTTTAAATAGTAATCTTTTGTAACATTATAAATGCCTTTATTGTTATTCTTGATCAATTTAGTGCATCCTTGCTGAATAAAAGTATTAATTTCATTAAAATAATAATACTAATAATAATAATAATAACAATAATAATAATACTGACCCCAAATTTAGATTGAAACTATTATGGGGGGGAACAAACAAACAAAAAAAACTAAACTAGACAAAATTGTGTTCATTTATGCCAGAAGGAGAAAATGTTATCAGCCTCTCAGAGTATAATAATAATTATTGTAGTGCTCAATTCAAGTACTTCATGTCACGGTACTTCAAACACGGAACAGACACTTAGATGGCAAAAGAGAAAAGGATGTTTTTCAACAAGAGCACTTGAAACACTGTTGCTGTGGATAGTTATTCGTGAAGCATTCATTTCCATATATGAGCTTTACAGCCTTGAAACAAATAAAATGCCAAACAGATTTCAACATGCAAAGTGATCCGTCTCTACATGCCAGAGTTAGTGCGAGTGTTTAGCTGTAGCTTCGTTCATGTATGTGCAACAGTATTCACTAACTGTTTTTTTTTTTCCTTCTTCTTTAGCAATAGCCATATGAAACATTCACAGTATGTCCACATGTTTGCAGTATTAGTAGGCATTCTAGAGGGAATTCACTAAGAATGAATTGTGACCATTCATAGAGCAGTTAATTTACACCACTTTATTATTGATTTCATGTGTGATGCACTAAAGTTATTAAAGGATTAGTTCACTCTCAAATAAAATTTTTCTTGATAATTTATTCACCCCCATGTCATCCAAGATGTCCATGTCCTTCTTTCTTCAGTCGAAAATTAATTAAGGTTTATTCCCTATTCTCATCCCTAAATGATCGCCTTCCAAGTGTTTCCGCCAAAACCGCACTTTTGTATTCTTCAAAAAGCTTACGCTGTATGTCCTACGCCTTCCTTATTCTACTTACGGAACGAAACGCAGCACCAGTTCCATTTGTTCCATAAGTAGAATAGGGAATGCGTAGGACATACAGCGTAAACTTTTTGAAGAATACAAAAGTGTGGTTTTGGCGGAATCACTTGGAAGGCAATCATTTGTTTATATAAAGCATATACATTTGTTTTGAAAATGACTGATCGTTTCGCTAGATAAGACCCTTATTCCTCGTCTGGTATCGTTTAAAGCCCTTTGAAGCTGCACTGAAACTGTAATTTTGACCTTCAACCATTTGGAGGCCATTGAAGTCCACTATAAGGAGAAAAATCCTAGAATGTTTTCATCAAAAACCTTCAATTTCTTTTTCGACTGAAGAAAGAAGGATATGAACATCTTGGATGACATGGGGGTGAGTAAATTATCAGGAAAATTTTATTTGAAAGTGAACTAATCCTTTAATGCAATTCAGATCTTGTGGGTCCCCATCTTGTCAGTTCTTAGAACCTGAGGTGCATCCCAGTTTGCTTACTTATGCACTATTTTATGCCATTGTGTAGTCTAAATAGTTTGAGTAATGCATCCGCACTTAAAATTTCCAAAAAGGAAAAGTGCACTTCAAATACCTGAATGATATACTAAATTTTAACCAAAAACAGTGAGCAATATTGGACACCTCATGCACTGAACTGTCTGTTAGAGTCTAGTGTGTTGATTTAGGTCATTTTGTCATCCAACATCGGTGACTAGACGGTTAAGTGCATAGAGTATGTCATTTGGAACACAATGGTTTCCGAGTGCAGAAAAAAGGATTTTGCACTTAAATACCATGTGCTAATTGCTTAGTGAATTCACCCATTAACTGTTGTAACATAATAGTTTACAAATGTAGTATAAGCTGAAGTGACTGTCAGAGGAGCTGTACCAATGGAAACCTGTGGACACGGAGCTTTGTAGAGTGGTTAGAAACAACACATAATGACAAAGAAAATTCTCTCAGAGAGACTTATAAACTTACCTCACAGACCTTAGAGATTTACAAAAGAAGAATACATGAAAACTGAGGTTATGCGCTTGCAGATAATAATATCCACAGTAATTTATCTTTGTGACATGGCAAGTCAAAGAAAGAACGGCTCCTCTTTTTCCGCTTACCCAGCTCTTTTTCTTCTTCTTCTTGGCATCGTCTTTCAGGCTGCCCACACTGGAGTGGCTGGTAATGCTGTTCAGACTAGAGATGCTCTCGGATGAGTTCTGCCTCCTGATTCGCAACTCTGAGAGAAGGGATAAAGAACGTTTGTTTGGTAACATATTAATCATATATTGAGCTAAAACACAATTCGAGGTGCGTTTGTCCTGTCCTCACCTTTGGGGGCAACATCAGGATTATTGAGGGCGACTTGGATGACGGCCTGTGCCTCCATGTTCTTGGTTTTAAGGCTCTCGATTGTTTCTCTCAGGTCCAATAACTCAGTGTCCTATGGAGAAATACGACTTTATTTAGTCTGTGCACATCCATTTAAAGCATAAACCTTAAAATTAACATTCCCCAAAGCACTGCTACTGACGCTTTTCCAAACAAATGTAGGTTAACTTCTGCTTTCGACAATGAGTTACTGCCGGCACTTGACCAATGACATTTACAGCAGACGTAGCCACAGGGATGTCTACAAAATTTCCTCCAGCTGTGCATCACTGGTATCTCAACATCATTTGCTTACTCTGAATCACTGAAACAATCTCTAGGGTCGCATGAATCGATGAATCCGGGTCACTGCCTTGCAGGAAAAGCTTTCTAGACTGGCTGCCTCTTTCACAGAGGGCAATGTGCCATGAGCATCCGTGATTCACGCACTCGAAAATTTGGAGTATGGAAAAGCCAGCAACCCCCAACCTCCATTCAGTCATAATTTGACCCAAATTTGCTCTTTCACTCTCAGTGACTCTGTGTGGTAGACTTAATGTAGCTTATGGGCGGTAAAAGGACAGTTGAGGTTTGGGTCATCTGTTGGGTAATACGTAATATGATTGTTTTTGATTTTTAAACTATGATGCTGGGTTTTGATGTTCTAGTGACCTTGTATGAAATCAGTAGAACTATATTGTTTTGACATCTCAAGGGTCCTACTCCCTCATGATATAAAATGCTACTGCTCTAATGGCACTGAAACACAAAGTCATTGGTTGGTCGTCGTTGAGCATCGGCCGGCCCAGTTTCTGCAGTGTGTTCAGCACTGTCAGCACTAGTTGGATCTGGGGGTGGGCGATGTGCCCGTAGACACGATTAACCGGTAGAAATTTGTCAACCGGTAGAGATTTTGGACTATCGCCTCTATTGCGGTTACGCTCACGTGACGTTGCTGTGCTGCTCCATCAAGTAATTTTAAACCACTGAAATGCAATAAGCAGCAAAAGAGAACTCATTTCGCTATATGTGCGCACTGTCAGACTGTTTCTGAGTGCTGTCTGAGAGACGCCCGCACATGAAGCCGCAGCTCATAGAGCGTGTGAGTACAGAACTGAGTTCTTTTTGCTGCCTCGTTGGGTCAAATACACACACTTATGTGTCAAAATGCCCGTCTTTGTGAGTAAATGTCTTAAGTGAACGTAAACAGTTGAGAAAGAAAACGCATGTGTAAATGTGCAGTCGTAAAACTGTAAAAAGCCTTCACGTGCTTATAGAGAGCTTGTAATTACTTGTAAACTCATCATTTTAAATTTTAATAACCGCTGTACCACGTAACCACTGCAGATTTAAGGTGTGTTCGCTGTGCAGATGGATCGGTGTATGACATCAGGGTGACATCGGTCTTAAGGTGACAGCAGCCTAATAAACCTGCTGTCATCTTTGTCTGTTAATAAAACAACAAAAGACAAATAGAAAATCTCTTAAAGGTGCCCTAGACTCAAAAATTGAATTTACCTTGGCATACTTAAATAACAAAAGTTCAGTACATGGAAAAGACATACAGTGAGTCTCAAACACCATTGTTTCCTCCATCTTGTGTAAATCTCAGATGTTTAAAAGACCTCCGAAGAACAGGCGAATCTCAACATAACACCGACTGTTACGTAACAGTCGGGATCATTAATATGCACACCCCCAATATTTGCATATGCCAGCTCATGTTCAAGGCATTAGACAAGGGCAAGCAGTATTAAAGTCTGGATCTGTGCACAGCTGAATCATCAGACTAGGTAAGCAAGCAAGAACAATAGCGAAAAATGGCAGATGGAGCAATAATAACTGACATGATCCATGATATCATGATATTTTTAGTGATATTTGTGAATTGTCTTTCTAAATGTTTAGTTAGCATGTTGCTAATGTACTGTTAAATGTGGTTAAAGTTACCATTCGTTTATTACTGTATTCACGGAGACAAGAGAGCCGTCGCTATTTTCATTTTTAAACACTTGCAGTCTGTATAATTCATAAACACAACTTCATTCTTTATAAATCTCTCCAACAGTGTGTAATGTTAGCTTTAGCCAGGGAGTACTATCAAACTCATTCAGAATCAAATGTAAACATCCAAATAAATACTATACTCAAATGATCCGACGCATACATGCAGTATGCATGACGAACATCTTGTAAAGATCCATTTGAGGGTTATACTAGTGAACTTTGTAAATGCACTGTATTATAGTTGAGAGCTCGGGGGGGCAGGGAGCGAGCGATTTAAAGGGGCCGCAGCCTGAATCGGTGCATAGTTAATGATGCCCCAAAATAGGCAGTTAAAAAAATTAATTAAAAAAAATCTATGGGGTATTTTGAGCTGAAACTTCACAGACACATTCAGGGGACACCTTAGACTTATATTACATCTTGTAAAAACTGGTTCTAGGCCACCTTTAATGCTCTTGACTGAATCACTTTTGTCTCACTTTAATAAGAATGAATGTATATTTAATTTACACAGTGAAGATATGCAGTTTTTTTTATACATTTGATTAATTTCTGTAGGCTAGTATTTCTTATTTCTGGTGCTTGAAGTTTTTCAGGTAGGTCTATTTCTTTGCTCTATCTTTGTGTCCTATTGCTTGCAATTAGTTTTTTCTTCTTCTTATTTTATCACTGACTGTTTACTTGTCTTCAGTAAGCTTGAGTAAGCTGATGACAAGAATTATGAAATTTCAATGGTATCAAACATTTTGATGATATAAAAACCTTATTTAACTATATTGTGATATATATTGTTATCGTGAAATAAAATGACTCATATCGTGAAATAAGGTTTTGGTCATATTGCCCACCCCGTCGGGGGCATTTTGGCCGATTGAGCATGCTGAATCTGCCTTAGCGCTGTCGGTGAAACAGAGAACTCTGATTGGCTGTTCAGCTTTATAAACGAGTGCATGAGATGCATGAGAATAAAAGCAAAAATGATGAAAGCAAGCTTGTAGTTTGTTGTCTGTAGTTCTTTTGGTGTGTTCAAGTGCAGCTTTTTTGCCGAGACTCAGTTGACACGAGGCGATAACAGAGTCGGTTTTCAATGGCGCTAGTTCTTTTACGTCGGCTTGGTGTGCCATGGCCTTAACTGTTACGAATAAGCCAGTTTTTCATCGTATTTGAATTAATCGAGGTGGAGATTTATCAGGAGTTTGTGTGTGTTTTTAGGATGAATATCGCACCTTCTGCTCAGCGCTGACAGAGAGGGACTGGAGTCGAGAGGTCATGAGGGCCAGACTCTGCTCAAACGCTGCCACCAGGTTGGCCTAGAGAGGCAAAAAAATCCATTTAATTGCATTACATGTCATATAATTAAGATAATATATAAAATAAATTGAATGTTTGGAATATTTCAGAACTATTTTTCAAAAGTTTGGGGTCGATAAGATTTTTAAATGTGTTTGAAGAAGTCTCATGCACACAAAGGCTGCATTTATTTAATAAAAAATACAGTAAAAACAGTAATATTGTGAAATAGTATTGCAATTTGAAATAATTTTCTATTGTAATATATGTTAAACTCTAATTTATTCCTGTGATCAAAGCTGAATTTTCAGCATCATTACTCCAGTCTTCAGTGTCACATGAAAACAGTTGTGTTGCTTAATATTTTTTGTAGAAACCATAATTCATTTTTATTTTTTCAGGATTACTTCAATAGAAAGTACAACAGAACAGCATTTATTTGAAATAGAAATCTTTTGTTTCATTATAATGTCTTTACTGTACTACAATTTAAAGCAAGGATGTATTAAATAAATAATACTATTAATTTCTTTAAAAAAAAACAACAACCTTGCTGACCCCAGACTTTTGAACAGTAGTATACATATAAAACAGTAGCAACTTTATACGTGTTTGACAGTGTACGCATACATTAGCAGACAGCTGTGAGGTCAGATTGGCCACCTTCTCCTGTGAAGATTCCAGCTCCCTCCTCAGCTTACGGATTTGCTGTGAAGAAACACACAAACTTGTAAACCAACAGATAATTTGATAAATAAAGCGCCATCAAATTTAAAGGAATAGTTTGAAAATGAGAATTCTGTCATCATTACTCATCCTCATGTTGTTCCAATCCTGTACAACTTTCTTCAGTATAACACGTTAGGCTGCTCTATTCCATGCAATGATCACAAAAATGACAAGAGAGGGCTCTCAAACTCAAAAAAATATCATAAAAGTACTCCATATGACAAGAATTCTGAAGTCATATGATAGTTATATATGAAAAACGGTACACGTCGTTAGTCACAATTGATACAGACATGGGTATTCATTTTTTGAGCTTGACAACCCTGGTCACTGTTGACTTCTACTGTAAGGTAAAAAAAAAAAAAAAACAGAACAGAGCAGAAAAAGAACATTCTTCTGAACATCTTTTGTGTTCCATGGAAGAAGGATTGTCGTTACACGATACTCATAGTCATTTCGTGAGTAAATAATAACAGAATGTTCATTTTTGGGTGAACTATTCCTTTAAATGATCACATTTACTTTGACAAATCTCTAAATTGTTTTTCCTACATTAAAGTATTAAATTCAGAATGAGCCGATGAAGCTCACTGCAGCTGCTGGAAAACTGTGACAGATGATATTTAGCACTCCCAAAAGCAACTGTGTCTGTTTATATTATCTCTACTTGGAATGGGCTGATAAATTCTATACATGCAACTGAATGTAACAAAAAGACAAATGGTGAGTATATTCACATACTATGATGCACACCAGACCGGAACAACACACACAATGAGTAATCAGACTCACTTCAAGCCATCAGACTTGGAATGCAAAACTTCACCAAGTATACATTTTCCAGTTTTTCGAAGTAACTTGGTGAGACACATTCCTTTTGCATCCATAGATCAAGTAGAAAGACTCATGAAATGGTAAAGGCATATTCCCACCAGGAAAATAAAATATTATCATGACATCATCAATATACTAAAACTAGACAACACCTGAAATATCATACTGATGTGAATATGCCTTCACATTATAGTTATTAAACACAGAAAATGGAGGGAATTATGAGTACCAACATGTGACATGTGGTTAGTTACTAATTTCCTTGAACCCAGGGACAGTCTGTTATGATTGAATGAAGCATCACTTGACAAAAACACAGCAGAGAAATCTCATAACAGCATTCTGAACAGCTAATGGCAGTTTATGGCTTTCAACTAGTGCTGTGTTAGTGTTTAAAATGCCCCTATTATGTTTTGTTTTGAGGTCTACAATAGGTTTGCATGAATCCAATGATGGCCCAGTCTGCTACGATTGGTCTACTCTGCTCTGATTGGTCAGATGGCCAAGTCTGTTGTGATGTCAACAACTTGAACCAAACTCTTCCAGTCTGAGCTACATCTACAGTGTTTGAGGGTCAAAGTAGACGCTGTTCACGGGCAACCAGTGAAGACCATAAGCTGGCATTATGCAAATTTGTTACATTGTTACATAGGTTTGTAACAGGAAGTGAGACTGGAATTACTGATGACTCGTTTTGGCAGTTTTAGGAGACAATTTTATTTGTCATGCAACTTTGTAGACCTTTGTAGACCAAATCTGGCCCGCCAGAGATTTCCATCCGGCCCCCAGAATAATACTGAATTCAGGAATAGCCTTGTAAGAGGAAAAAGTTTAGGGCTGGTCCGAATACCATTTTTTGATGAACATCGACTATTCGAAGCTTCGGAGAGAGGGGCTGAACATATTTTTCTCTCTAATAAAGGCAGGAATCTGTGTCTGTATATCCGTTTGCATTTTTATTATTTCGAGAACCGTTCATCCAATCGACTTCACAGGGGAGTGCAGTGTCGCATTTGGTGCAATATAGATGGACACGCGAGACGCGACACATTCAGAATTAATAAACTTTTAGTAAACTACAGTTAGAGCAGCGCGAGCGGGAAGCGGCGCACCTCACGTGGGCAGGGCTTATGCTCCGAGAACGGACACTGCACTAGTGATATAAAACGCACACACACAGGTCTGTTAAATTAAGCAATACTTTTAAGGTAGTCTAATAATTTTCTGACTAACAAATTGACACAGAAATTTAAACAAAGAAAAACGAAATTAAGTTAAATTAAAAACGAGATTAATTTAGATTGATAATAACAGGTAAAAATGCTAATACATTTTGTCTATTATTCTATTTTCCACAATGTCAAAGCAACAAAACACAAGCTCAGACATGCACAAACTCCGCTGTTCTGCGCTCTAGCCAGAGAACACTCCCGTTGCTGGAACACGCGTCGGTTCTATTTCTAGCATGCACGCGTTTTCTGCGTGGCTCGAGCGCGCCTGAGACGCGTGTCTCAGTGTGCAAACTCCAACCTGTTAAATATGGGAGCCGAAATAAAAACGGACACGCCACGCAGCTGAGTCGCTCACGCAGCCAGTGTGTCTCCGGCCTTATTCAAGGGGGAATGAGAACCGTTTTTTATTTTTAATCTAACGAAACAAAAAGCCTTCTGAAAAGTAGCTTGTGCCATAGCCTGCCTTCAGTCAAGAATGACGATAAACGCGTTCTCTCATTGAACATCTTTTATTGTTTCACGTGCTCATTTTTTCACAAATGTCAAAATTTTCCTTGCCTGGGATTTGCGCACAATTGCGTGACAGTGATGGACAGCTTGAAAGCCTCACAAATATGAAGCCTAAAATATCGCTATCGCCCCCTGGTGGCTTGCTGCAGTACAGGTAATATGTAAAAAATAACATAAATTTGGAATTAGAATTAGTATATCAAATAATAACACAGTATTAGGATACAATTCGAATTTTATTTTATATTACGAGTATCTGGCCCTTACAGTGTCTGCAGTGAAAAATTCTGGCCCTTGGACAAATATAGTTGATGACCCCTGTTGTAGACCTTTTACATTTACAAATGAAATAGCTACAGTATATTACACACTACATGAAAGGTAATATTCAAAAAAGCGTACTAGGGGCACATAAAATGCTGACATTAGCTGACTTTAGCTGTTATGATCTCTGAGAACATGTATTACAAAAACAGGTTATTATTAATATGAATGAATCATTAAATCATTAAATTCTGAATGACGGAGAGGGAAAATCAGAGAGAGAGACAGACACTCACCTCGCCCTGAATTCTCTCCTCAGCCTGAGAGATTGCACGGAAGAAAAGAATTGCAGATAGACAGTAAGACGCTAAATAAATGGAAGTCCATAGTGATGAAAAACAAATACAAATGAAAAAGATCTAAGACAGGAACAGGGCTGCACAGTTTGGTCAAATTATTTTTTTTCTGCAATATATTAAAGATCCAGTGCTAAAAATGATAATAAAAACACATAAAAGTGTGTTCACACTTGTTCTCTTTAAAAGAACCAAATTGAGACCAGTTTCAGCTGATCCAAAATTTGGTGACAAAGTAGTGTTCACATTTTACTTGAATTCAAAAGTATGGCAAATATTTATTTATTTAATTAAATTGTAGACTTGATTTATTTTTATTTTTTATTCAATTAACTGTGCAGCCCTAGATAGGAATGCATTTTTTAATAAAGCAATAGTAAATTATTTCACTATTTATAGGACAACTGGGTTAATTAGCTGCAAGATCAGTAGTATTACTTATGAGTGAATGAGTGAATGAAATACATTTGACATTTTATTTTTGATGACTGAAGTGATTTGACTTGTTTGAGATGTTTATACTACTGTGTAAATCTGTTTTATGTACAAAAACAGGCCTGTTCTTCATTCAACCAATAGATCACATCAGCACCTGTGTCATGTGCAGCAGTTCAAGTAACAACTCCATTTTCAGTAAGGAAAGCAGAGAAAGCTTCTAGTAGTGTCCCTGCTGTGAGGGTCCAATAAATCAGCAGGAGCAGTCGACAGTTCCAGCCGAGCTGCACTCGTGAGAGTCTAGCACCGTATGACACGTGTTCAGGGGGAAAAAGTGGTGGGATTCTTACCGAGGAGTAGCTGGAGGAGGCATTAGACACCAGTGAGAGCACCGAGCCATGAACTGCAGCAGGAAAAATAGAGAAAAACACACAAAAGTGTGATTTTAAAAGCATTAAAATAGCTAAATCACAGGATAGGTTTCATTGTGGCAAATTCAGATTATTTATTGAACATATCCTGTGTTATGTTTTATTATTTGTAGAATCACACCCAGTTTACAGAGCTATCTATTAGCACAAAAATAGTTCGAAAATTTAGTAATGTTTTGATCAAAGGCAAAATACTAAGTCCAAAGCATACTTCACTTTTTATGCGTGCACTAGGGTCCACATACACTCATATTTTTGTGAATTTCATCATCAGCACAGGACACGCATACTGTACACGCACCGCCCGGTTTTTGTAACCACTAATACTCTGTAAGCTCAGGTCACATATCATATTGAATTTTTTCCCACCAATTAATTTATCCACAAGGTGGGCTGTTGATTTACAAAATAGTCAAGGAAAAAACTGAATGAACGGAAGAGACACTGGGGCTGCGTCCGAAAACTTAGGCAGCTGACTTGTTTCCACGCTGCCTTATAAGGCAATGAATTCATAGGCAGTGTTTGCGCATAAAGGTACCTCTCTAAACTGATTTCAGACAGATTTCTGAGCCATAACAGTTTAATGATCTAAAGCAAAATAGAGCAAGCTTTGGTGATAACAGTGTTGTCAAAAGTACCGACTTACTTAAGTAAAATGCCAGCATTTTCCGCTAGCATTTTGAGTTGATTCTTAAACACCTCTGATTGGCCATTGTGTTCACGCACTCAACAGATATGTCTGTGATTAGCTACAATGATCAATGCTTCAAAAACATTCAAAAGGCAGCATTTTTACGTTTTCGGACGGAGCCTGGAAGACGATACTTTGAAAGGCTATGTGTATAACTGTGCACATGTAAATAATTAAGTCTACTTTGCGCTTTACTGCTAAAGGGGACAATGGTAATATTTTGTCCCTTCTGGGATTTGAAGTTCTCCAGATATTTAATCTCTATGCCCCATTTAGACTGAGCTAGTTTCTCACCGTCATCGCCGGGTTCTCTGTCTCTGAAGGAGCCGGATCGGATCATGCTCTTGGGTCGCTCAGCAAGCGATAGGGTGCTGCCCAGCGGTGAGGACTGATACAGCTCAAAACTGGCCTCTTGAGTGGGAATGCTGTTGGATCTGGTCATCCTTGGCGTTCCTGAGGTGGGACTTGGTGTCACTGCACATAACAGACAGCAGAGGGAGCCAGTGTTTATATATGATATAAATCAAGGCACAATGGTGAAAGGTGTCCTGCATGTCGCCTGGTGGGATGCATCTTTTTCAATGGGTTAAAGTCACCATATAATCAAAATCAAAATTGCCAATTCTTATTTTTGTATGGAATATTGCTATATATATATTTATTTATTTATTTTTTTTTTATATGTCCTCAATCTTTGATCAAAATAACTTCCCCTCCCTCTTGCAGCTCATCTCTTCTCTTCTCTTGATGACGTGAGGGTGGGGCAACCTGTCACTCACCTGAGATCGACCAATAGCAAACCACAACCATCCAATCAATTCCCCATGGACAAAATCAATGTCCCACCCTACATTTGTTCTTGTTTGAGAAGCTGTTTCACTCAGATATATGTCACAATAGAGAAGAAAAGACTATCACAACTTCTGTTTCATGCCGACTTTCAGCAAACAGGGATGCAAAACATGAACCAAAATGAACTTTATTAACTTATTATATGTAGACAGTCTTATTGCGCATAATGTCCATGTGGACATAAAATCAAGCACCTAAGCATGTAGACTGCTTCTACAAACATTTGTGAAAGAATGGGTCGCTCTCAGGAGCTCAGTGAATTCAAGCGTGGTACCATGATAGGTTGCCACCTGTGCAATAAGTCCATTCGTGAAATTTCCTTCACTACTAAATATTCCACGGTCAATTGTTAGTGGTATCATAATGTGGAAGCAATTGGGAACAACAGCAACTCAGCCACGAAGTGGTAGGCCACGTAAAAATCACAGAGCGGGGTCAGCGCATGCTGAGGCACACACTGTGCAGAAGTCGCCAACTTTCTGCAGAGTCAATAGCTACAGACCTCCAAACTTTGTGTGGCCTTCAGATTAGCTCAAGAACAGTGTGTAGAGAGCTTCATGGAATGTGTTTCCATGGCCGAGCAGCTGCATCCAAGCCTTAAATCACCAAGTGCAATGCAAAGCGTCAGATGCAGTGGTGTAAAGCACGCCACCACCGGACTCTAGAGCAGTGGAGAAGTGTTCTCTGGAGTGACGAATCATGCTTCTCTGTCTGACAATCTGATGGATGAGTCTCGGTTTGGCGACTGCCAGGAGAACGGTACTTGCCTGACTGCATTGTGCCGAGTGTAAAGTTTGGTGGAGGGGGGATTATGGTGTGGGGTTGTTTTTCAGGGGTTGGGCTTGGCCCCTTAGTTCCAGTGAATGGAACTCTTAAAGGTGTCCTAGAACCAGTTTTTACAAGATGTAATATAAGTGTAAGGTGTCCCCTGAATGTGTCTGTGAAGTTTCAGCTCAAAATACCCCATAGATTTTTTTTAATTAATTTTTTTAACTGCCTATTTTGGGGCATCATTAACTATGCACCGATTCAGGCTGCGGCCTCTTTAAATCGCGTGCTACCTGATGATTCAGCTGTGCACAGATCCAGACGTGGCTGCCCTTGTGTAATGCCTTGAACATGAACTGGCATATGCAAATATTGGGGGCATACATATTAATGATCCCGACTGTTACGTAACAGTCGGTGTTATGTTGAGATTCGCCTGTTCTTCAGAGGTCTTTTAAACAAATGAGATTTACATAAGAAGGAGGAAACAATGGTGTTTGAGACTCACTGTATGTCATTTCCATGTACTGAACTCTTGTTATTCAACTATGCCAAGGTAAATTCAAGTATTGATTCTAGGGCACCTTTAATGCTTCAGCATACCAAGACATTTTGGACAATTTCATGCTCACAACTTTGTGGGAAGTGTGCAGTTTGGGGATGGCCCCTTCCTTTTCCAACATGACTGCGCACCAGTGCAAGGTCCATAAAGACATGGATGAGCGAATTTGATGTGGAGTAACTTGACTGGCCTACACAGAGTCCTGACCTCAACCCGACAGAACACCTTTGGGATGAAGTAGAGCGGAGACTGCAAGCCAGGCCTTCTCGCCAAAATCAGTGCCTGACCTCACAAATGTGCTTCTAGAAGAATGGTCAAAAATTCCCATAAACACACTCCTAAACCTTGTGGAAAGCCTTCCCAGAATAGTTGAAGCTGTTATAGCTGCAAAGGGTGGGACAACTCCATATTAAACCCTACAGATTAAGAGTGGGATGTCTGCTTTGAAACGATATGTATTGTGAAAAGCGCTATACAAATAAATGTGAAATGTAAATGTGAAAAATGAGAATTGAATTAAAGTTGAATGTGCACATAAAGGCAGGCGTCCCAAAACTTTTGGTAATATAGTGTATATCACATATATGACCAGAGTTCAGTTAATGCTGTAGAAGTGTGCAGACACTTACTGATGCTCGTCAGCGGCATTTTTCCTGTCAGTATGGGTGAAGGGAACTGTGGCGGACTGCTCGTCTCCGTCAAGCTCATGATGGTGTGAGAGTGACGTCTCTCTTTGTTGTCCTCCTCAGCCTGCGAGGAGATGTGCTGGCTGATGGGAAATGAGGGTGTGACGTCAGTTTCATGGAATTACAATCGTTTACAAACCATTTGGCCCATCAAGAGGGGCACCATAATGAGGCGGCGGAGGTAAAGTTAAATGATCAGTACCTTAAGCCTTTCTTCGGGAGAGTATTTCTGTCTCTTTGTGAGCTGAAAGAAGAAAAAAAGGAGAGTGAGAAAAAGAGCATTATTCAAATGACAGGACACTTATGCATGGAAATGAAGAGATCACACTCCAAAAATAGATCACAGACATTTGTAAAGCAAAATGAGCAATTAGTAATTCAGGCAGAGGGATAATTAGCTGAGATATAATCTGAGTGTTAGCATAATAGGCAATTGTTCTGCTTTGAATTTTGGGTGCATGTGAACTGAGTACTAATGTGCTGTATAAATGTAAATGTAAATGCTGTGATGTGGCTCTGTGGAGGAAGATTAAGAAGCACTTGACACCAAGTATTAAATTCAGTGTGTAAGTTGCCCTGCACCTCTTGTGCTAAAGACATGAATGATTCCCAAATCAAGTGACTTATTGATTGCTGTTAATTTTGTAAGTGATCTGACAAATGATTTTTTGAGATTATATATATATATATATATATATATATATATATATATATATATATATATATATATATATATATATATATATATATATATATATATATATGAGAGAGAGAGAGAGAGAGAGAGAGAGAGAGAGAGAGAGAGAAAAAAATGATCACAAACTGCTTTGCCAAGTCTTCATTAATAACTCCCTAGTGAAGAAATGGATAAAGAAAGCGATGGATAAGAGCTGTGATGGAAAGAGATAAGTTGCTGAATAGAAACGTTATTAGAGTCACTGCAAATTAAACTAATGATAGACGTTCTGCCTCAGACACATGACCCTCATTAGCCTTTCAGATCTGCGGCGGCCCTATAAAAGTCATGAGCAAGATTAAGGCCATGAGCTATTGTCCAGTTTTTAATCTGACCAAGCAAGCATTAACACAATTTTGTGGTGGTTTTTTTATAAAGGAGACGGCACAAAAACAGAGAGGCCATGGGTGGCAGAGAGCTGTATGAACCTTGTGGTGAAAATAACCCCGGTAACAGGAAGAGTGAGCTGCTTTTAGATGTTTCCACTGGCACGCCCAGTGATGAGCTGCTGCTTTGAACACACCACCCAATATGTTAGTTTTCTCGTGGTCATTTACATTCGAGGGCTGCTGTTTTAGGGCAGAGACAGGAAACGACCATGGTTGTGCAAAGTTTTTTTTTTTTTTTTTTTTTTGATGTAGATGAACTCAAAAGTCTTCTTGTTTGTTTCTAATTTCTAATTTCTATTTTTTTTTTTTGTAAACTCAATATATAATATAATATATTATATAACAGGTCAGATTATAATGCCTTAATAACCTTTAAGGTAGAGTGGGGTGAAACATATGGAAGCTTGTTTCCACTACTAAATAAAAAAATAAAAAAATAAATAAAAAAAGGTAATTGCAACTTTTTATATAAACTCACAATTGTGTCTTATAAAGTCAGAATTGTGAGATTTTTTTCTCAGAATTGCGAGTTTATATGCCATTATCATCAAATCACAATTCTGACTTTATAACTCGCAATTCTGACTTAAAGGGATAGTTCACCCAAAAAAGAAAATTCTGTCATCATTTACTCACCCTCAAGTTGTTCCAAACGTATATGAATTTCTTTGTTCTGCTGTACACAAAGGCAAGATATTTGGAAGAATATCAGTAACCAAACAGATCTCACCCCCATTGACTATCATAGTATTTCTTTTTCCTATTATGGTAGTAAACGGGGGGTGAGATCTGTTTGGTTACTGACATTCTTCCAAATATCTTCCTTTGTGTTCATGATGACAGAATTTTCATTTTTGGGTGAATTATCCCTGTAAAATCCACAAATTCTGACTTTATAACTCGCAATTGTGACTTTATATCTCGCAATTCTGAGAAAAAAGTCAGAAATGTGAGAAAAAGAGTCGCAATTACCTTTTTTAATTTTTTTACTTCATGGCGGAAACAAGCTTCCATAGAAATGTCCCCCTGTATGTGGACTGTATTTTTTTTTTTTTTTTTTTTATGTGAAAGAAAAGTTAAATGTGTCTAGAATAGTTATCTAGTTTTCAGTGACAATGACATACATTATACACCAAGTGTGAAAAATGCCCTCACTCTGACAAAGCAGTCCAGAGTACAAGGCAGTTTTAGCTTAAAATTATAGACAAGCCAAAATAACAGTAGATAAATATGAATATTTGTTAATGAACCATGCTGAAAATCAGCCTATTTGAAAAATATTGTTAGCTATATATAATTATATTTTCCTTAAATAACATGTACACAACTACAGGCCTTATTCTCATATCATATGTAACTGTGATGTTCTGCAAAACAACAAGCTTTAAAACACTTCTTTTCTTACTGCTGAAAATTAGATCACTTACACCATGTCTACACAGTGTTACTGTGAAATCCGCTTTCTCTCAGTTACGTCACCAGTGTGAATACGTCCACATCACTCTTACAAGTCCATAGCAACAACAAAAATGTATCTTAATTTTATCAAGTGGTTATTTTGGGGCAAAACTTTTTACCATAAGGGGCTGTTTTCCCCCACTCTACCCTATAAAACCCAGTTTTTGTATTGTAATTAAAGAGACATTTTCCTATTTAATATTTAATATTAATTCCTATTTTTCTATTTAATTTAAATGTTTTAAAATAAATTTATAATATAATATAATATAAAATATAATATAATATAATATAATATAATATAATATATAGGACATTAACCACTTTTTTCCCCTTTATATTGACCTATAAACCTATTTGGCTAGCATTATATTATATGCTATATATTGTTTTCAGTCAATTGACAGCAATAATTGTACTATATTATATTATATTACACTAGCATAGTTCATGTTATCTGGTGAAGTGATCACAGACATGTAACACGTAGACAGGAGGTGCAGGAATGACTGGAGACGCCCTCACCTGTCTGTTGTGAGAGTGAGTGAGACCCTGCTTCCTGTTGACCAGCCACCAAGCGTCCCTCTGTCCTCATGTCTGGGCCTGGGCTCCGTCACACCGCCACCTGCTGGAGACACGCTCATCTGTAGAGACAAGGACTCCATGCTACGATGCAGCCCAGAGAGACGGGGGTAGAGTGAGGGAGATCCACCAGCACTGCCCCCTCGGCCCACGGTGGCGCTGGAGAAACATTCGGAGGAGTTGACGTTAAGAATGGGAGCCGGGCTGGGGGTCAGACAACTTGAGCTGCTAATTCCTGAAAGATCTTGTAATTTGGAGAAGGGTGGCACTTTGGGAGGAAGCTGGTCCTCCACATTGATTATCCCACAGTCCAGGCTGTTGGAGTTGACTTTGTCTAGGTGAGCAGGTTTGGGCAGAGATCTGGCACTGGAGGGCCTGTGAATCCCATGATATAGAGATGAATTAAAAATCAGTCTTAAAATAACTGACATGACAGTGACGTCAGTTAGTGATGAAAATAAACAGTTGTAATATATAAATGAAAAAAAAATAAAATAAATAAATAAATAGGTGATTCGTAATGAATACATAATACATTTAAACTTTTTGTTGTAATTAATTTTTTAATTAACAATGACAAGTTAATTAATTAATAGAAAATAATTAATTAATAATTAATTTTATATCATTATCTGACATTAGGTTATACTACCTCAGTATTTGTTCAAATTTTGAATTAGCTTTTATTTGTATATTTTCAGTTTTCATTTTAATTTTAGCTTAAGTTTTAGTAATTCTATATGCTGTCATTTAAAAAAAAAAAAAAAAAAAAAAAAAAAAATAATATATATATATATATATATATATATATATATATATATATATATATATATATATATATATATATATATATATATATATATATTTATTTATTTATTTATTTATTTATTTTTTTTTTTACAAAAATGTCAGTATTTGATAATTTTATTTTAATATATACATTTGACTGCTAGCTAACTTGTGTTAGCAAGTGTTTTAGATGTTTAGGGTTTTAGCAAGTGTTTCACCCAAAAGTCCTCACACATTATACCAATTTCATGGTAAAAACCTTATAAATGTTTTAGCATAAATGAAATGTAATTATGCAAAATTTCAAGTAGTCAATTTCAAGTTGTTTTTTCTGTCATTGAAAGAAAAATGCAAAACCCCAGACAATAAGAGCAGATTGAAGCTATGTAAAGGAGGTTTTTCTCACCTCTGAGAGTTGGGAGAGGGTAGCTCTGAATATTTGCCCAGGCTGGATGGTTGCCGAAGTCCCAGTAGCTTGGAAGGAGGCTCTAGCGCACTTGTGTTGGTGTCAATGTGCCGTTCTTGAGCGAGCCCCCTCCGCCACACTCAGAGTCAGACGCCACTGCCTTGGCTTTGGCCTTCTCCTTCTCACGGTCCGTCTGGTTGACTGGACCACACCCTCCTGTACTGGCCCGATGGGAGCTCTTCACACTGCCTGGTTCCTTCAGTCTGGATGGGGTGGGGACCGTTTTTAGGCCCTGCAGACCAGCATCCATGTTGCTGCTGACAGGGCGAGCGCCTGGCCGTCCTCCCGTCAGACTCAAGGTGCTAGACTTAGCAGGTCTTGGGAGACTTCGATACTGGATGTTGTTGCGTGCATTCGGAGCCATGAAGCCTTGATCACAGTTCGACACATCGAGGCTGGTCTTTCGTCCTCCACCTACACTACCAGCAGAGGGTTTCACTGGGATACCAGAGGTTTTAGGAGTTTTGTTCCCAATTGCAGAGTCTCCGTTTCCACCAGTTGTTAGCACAGTGGCAGTGCCAGTGGTTGGAACAGTTTTCTTGTAACCGAAGGAATTTGCCGTGCCGGCAGAAGGACGGACAAGACCGGAGGGAGGTTTTCGGTGCTCACCACGATCTTTCCCTGCATCCGAACTAGAGCGCTGTAATCCAGATGTTTTCACTGCCATTTTGGCTTTATCCACAACTCGCTGATCGTTCTTTGGAACTGCAAGCAAACACAAGTAAACATAATAAGACATGAGTAACCATAATCAAGAAGAATCATTACAAACATCAGACCAGGACAGAAGAGCATTTGGGTCTTGAAGGGTTTTTTTTTTTTCACATTCCAAAACATTTCAAATGTGATCCCATTAAAACATAAAAAATAACACTGCAAGCTGGAGAAGGTACAAGCAGAAAAACAAACATTTTTTTTTTTTTTTACATAAAATCAGTGACTCAACCTCAATTGTTGATGAGAGGTGCGATATTACTTTTATAATGGTGCGTTACACCAGACACGAATTAAGCATTAAGCGCGAGTGATTTACATTTGCAAGACGCAAATAGACATCCTGCGGCACGATTGCAGAACCTGATTTTGCTGAGTTCAACATGTTCCTGGGTCAAAATTTTTGTTGATCCTGGAACAGCATTCAAATCAACCAATCAGATTTGAGGGACAAGTTTACAGATTTTGTCAAGTTTAGGCTTAAAATCATGAATTGGTACTTCTACATCAGTGTTATCCATCTATCATTTCCCTCTGATTTTTGGGATAACTTATGGGTAGGGTTAGGTTTAGGGGTAGGAATAGGGTTAAGACTAAATTTTCAGACTGGAATGTTGTTCCAGGATCAACAAAATATGTTGACCCAGGAACGCATCTAACTCAGCAAAATCAGGACGTGCGGCACGATTCACGCGAATAAGGTGGCGCGAATTATGTGGCACGAATTGAGCGTTTTGGGCCTTCGCATGCGCAAATCATGTAACACGTGATTTGCGCAAATCTCGCAAGTTGAAAAATCTGAACTTGGGCGAAAATTCGCACCGCATTAACCAATCAGGAGCTTGCTCAAGTAGTGACGTAATTACGACGTAGCGAGCGGAGGAGGACAACAATGGAGGATAAAATCATTGTCGCTGTACAATACATCTTCATACTTTTATAGAAACAGGAATAAAAAGGATTTTGCTTGGAAGAAAGTGAGAGAGGAGGTCGGACAATCTGTTGTAAAAAACGGTCTTTACTTAATTTGAGCTATATACATATTGAGACTACAAGCTAGCTAAAGCCGGCAAATTGAGCTTATTTACCGTATTTTACAACTACTTTCCCGCTGACAAGTTGTGTTTATTCAGAGGAAGTGTGCAGAACGAAGTGGAAGAGTCTGGGACACATATTTAAAAGAGAGGGAGAGCCCCTCCCATGACACGATTTTGCATCTGTTGTGAAGTGAATTTCATGCACGAATGAAGCGAGTAAACTCAAAATGTTCAAGCGTCCAACTGCGCGCAAATAGCACGATTTATTTGCGCAAGTCGCGTCTGGTGTGAACGCCCCATAAGGGACCTAAGGGAGTTTTTGCCCATCACATCAAACCAGAATATCATAAAGACCTGCCTCACAACCACCTATAAACCAATCAAAACACCCTGACAATCATGAAGAAATGCTCTAAAAAACACTTTCTATCCACATTGCAACCACTCATTGCACTGAGTTTTGCAACACTTATTTTCTTCAAATTATTGAGTGAAATAATCTTCTTCACTAAATTACATTTTTGGGTCTGAGGGTATTTTGCAAGGTTTCCTAGAAAAGACCTCCAACCACACCCTGCTTTAAAGTAAGCTTTTACACTTCATTTAACACAACAATGTATGTGAAACACACACACACTACACCAACAGATGCACAAGCTGCTTCATTAGAATAATGCAGTATATGGATACAATCCATCATGAGGTAAAAGACTTTACTGCTTATGCTGCTGACTTCAATTCACTCAACTGTAACATGACAGGCTGCTTGAATATTTAAGACTTTAACTTTAACAGAGGGCCCTTGAAGTCATTGAGCTATTTAAGAAACAAACGGAGTGGGTACGGCACAACTGTTACAATACTGACAACATGAAATGGGTGAACTTGCAAAGCCCACCCTGATGGCCATCTGGATCCTCTCAGAGATATTTATAAATATGTGGCAAAAACAGGGCCAAAACGCTAGTGCAATCGTGACTCGATCTCCGGGCGAATGGGAAAACACTCCAAACAGACTGTTCGCAAACATGAAAATTGGCTTTAGTTTAACAACGCCATCCACGGCATGCGAAAAACCTTGCGGGAGTAGCTTAAGCATTTAAATGGCTCAATTAGCAGACCGTACAACAAATAAAAATAGCGTAACAGTGAAATACGGCATGTATTTCATCTGTCACGAGGCGCTGTAATTCACACCACTGCCACCCAGGACGACGGCCAACACAAGTAAATACAGCTGACATCAACTTGAGATGAAGATTAGATGTGAAAAGAAATATGTTGAGTTGGAATAATGTAGGCCATTAGCAGACTATGACTGGATTAAATACTAGCATGATTGTATCAAAGGATACAAGGGGGCAAGACACATTTTTTACACGTTTGTTTAGACTGGAGGCAAACAGTAAAAGTGAGTCAGAAACAGAAAGAGAGAGAGAGTCAATGGAAACTGGAAAAATTGGACAGGGAGGAAAAAATAGCTAATTGAAAGAGTCCAACTGTTAAGCTATTAAACTGACAGAGATACAGCTGTGAGAAGAGGAATGGAGATGTAATTTGTTTTCCTGGTACTACATCACTTTAACGGTAGGCTTGTACGACAAAATATACACATGGTCTTATTGTACAAGATTGTGTCTTAGAATAACAATATGTCAGTCCAACGTGACATAATTAACATCCATTTCCCTGACACCCCGCATTTGACTGTTATTACTGCAAACGTCATTATAACTATTGCTCATACTTAGTGTTTGGAATTTAAAAAAACGCATACACCATTTGATAACATGCTCAAACACAGGCGGTCGACACATGCACACTAGAAAGATTCATCCCCTTACACAAGCACTCATCAATGTGGTAGTAAATTGTTGTAGTTGTTCCATTTCTGTTGTGAAACGAAAGCAATGTCTGAAATAGCATACTAAGCCAGAACTACAGAACTTACTTCACGACTGTGTTCTATATGTTTTAAAAGTTGACAGCTATGACAGTTCTGTCATGACAATTCTCAGAGTGTTTGGCATGGTAATGGAGATGATGGGATAGATCTGCTACGCCGCTGCTGGTTATTGGTGCTGCTGCAGAGCAAGTTCGGGACTTGCTACTGCCAATACATACAAGACACTCTGCTGTGAGCAAGTAAGACATGCTGCCGCTGTACAATATAGCATACATGAATTAAAGGAGTAGATCTATACAGGTGGAGCTGGGGAAGGTGGAGGGTTTCTGGAAGTGCACTGCATCTGCTACAGCCAATTTTGACTAAGTATTGGAAGGTTGAGCACCAAACTGATACAGCAAGAACCAATCAGCTGTGCCATATAGAGAGTGATGTGATTGCAAGCAGATTGAGTTAAGTAATAACTTTATCAGTCTGCCCAACTAAAGTTTCACGACAGAACTTTGTATTTGTCATTGGCATGTGACCTATGGCATCAGTTGAATTTGGATACTACTCTTTTTACATACTGTTTTTATTTTTTGCCTGCTATATAGCAGAGAAGGCATTATTAAAACACAGGGAAAGGCCAGAACCAGTTTTGCCACCTTCTGGACAAATTAATAAGTGCAGAAAAAGCACACTCGGCTGTGCTAGCTGAGTGTATACTATGCATAGTAATGATGGGAAAAACTAAGCTTTTCAAAACTTTGAATCAGTTGCTTCGCAAAATTAATCATTGTTTTTAAGCACTCGTCACGGCACACGCTGGTGACGCCTGTTGGTCAAAACGTGTAAATGCAACAAAATTGTGTTTTGTGGAGTGCTTGGTTAATTAGGCTAATTATTAGCTAAAAATCTTCCTTTTATTATACAAATGTGTCATTTACAAATTTATGAAACCATATAGACACTGGTTCATGGGTTCACACTCATCGCCTCCTAGTGGATGAACCAAGCCTCGTTTACTGAAATCAAGTGACTTTGGCATTTGATACATGCTCCAATCACTGCTTTGAAGTAAAGGATTCGCAAAGGTTTCAAAGCTTCACAAAGTGTATTTCGAAAGAGCCCATAACTGCTAGAAAAATATGTCTGTGCGCGTACCATGCTGATGATAAAATATACGCTATGTGCTTTGTATACATACCCTAACGTATATGTAAAAACTCAAATATATCTTAAGCTTAAGCATGTCTTTTTTATTCATTCACTGAGAAGACTCATTCAGATTAATTCACTGATTTATTCATTTACCCTTTATGCAAGTTACATCATCACGTCAGTAGGTGGCAATGAGTATCTTTTGTGTGTTATAAGTGATCCAAATGAAAAAAAGAAAAAAAAAAAAAAAAAAAAACAATGAAAAAGAGTTCAATAACACCTTTCTTTTTCTTGTTAATTATGTATCGTCATCATCCTTTAAGGCCTATAGTCACAATTCTCCTGTCTGCTTTATCACCTTGTAAACGAGATTGACGAGCTGAATCAACTGTACACCCCTTCCCATTCAGTGCATCAGCAGATCCTCATTCATGAACCAGGCATGAGCAAGTTCACAAACAAGATTCAAATCTTCATGACACTATTTACTCATGCTAAATCCAGTCTTTGAATGCAGGAGAGCAGTTGTACGTTTTACAAGAGACTTCAGAAAATGAGTCAGTGCACTGAACTGATTCATCCATTTAAACGATTCAGTCTAAAACACTGATTTGTGCTTAATACAGGGCTCTTTTGCCGCAGCCTAGAAAATCCATGAGATCAACTCGTGCTGCAGCTATGGGATTGATCAGGCGGAGAGAATTACCATCACTCTGTCTGAGGAACGAGATCCCATAAATAAGATTGATCGGCTCATTTCTCTCCAAGTATATGAGAGGCTATATTTCATACACATCTCACATGACAGGGATTGAGGTTCCCAATTATATAACTGTATTTTCAAATATGGAATATTTGAGATCCGATTCCAGTGGATGATAAATCATAAAGACAACAAGGAATAAAAGCTGGAACTAATTCTCTCTGTTACAACATGTGGGTATAATCATGTTTCCAGTGCCATCTCATGCCTTCAGTCTGTCCAATCAAATTGTCTGTCCACAGGGAGAAACAGATAGCGCTGACACAGACGTTTGGCTTGCCGGTCGGTAACGTCTACACGCTCGCTGAAAGACTAATGACTACTTCTGTGCTCCACTGTCTCTGAAACAAACCACTACACTTAAACATTCAGCCAGTTTTCGCAGTTCTGATTACATCTGGTTTGTCTGACAACAGCACGTTCATTCTTTCTTTTCTGTGGAATTGACATATTCAAAAGGTTTAGATAAGATGTGAGTTTAAACTAATGTGTTGATCAACAAGTACTTATAAGTCTTTTAATAAATCACTCAAAAAGACTCATAAATCTGTCTCAAACTCATGATGAATTGATTTAAATCTGGCACAGTTGCTGCAGCCTGCATTGATGAACTCTTTCATAAAAGAGCAGGAGGTGGTATAAATCTGAAAGATTATTGTGAAAATGTTTTGCTTTGGCATTATGAAAAATTACTGGGGGAAAAAAAAAAAATTGTTTACAAGCATTTAACACTCTGGTGCTCCTCATTTAGGGGTCACACTCACAGTCCTCACAGTAAAACGTGGGCGAACACCTCAAAGTTTTACATAGTAAAAACAATAATATATTTTTGTTCAATAATATTCTTTATTTAAAGATGCCCTAGAATTAAAAATTGAATTTACCTTGGCATAGTTGAATAACAAGAGTTCAGTACATGGAAATGACATACAGCGAGTCTCAAACACCGTTGTTTCCTCCTCCTTATATAAATCTCATTTGTTTAAAAGACCTCCGAAGAACAGGTGAATCTAAACATAACACCGACTGTTACGTAACAGTCGGGATCATTAATATGTACGCCCCCAATATTTGCATATGCCAGCTCATGTTCAAGTCATTAGACAAGGCAGGCAGTATTAACGTCTGGATGTGCACAGCTGAATCATCAGACTAGGTAAGCAAGCAAGAACAATAGCGAAAAATGGCAGATGGAGCGATAATAACTGACATGATCCATGATATCATGATATTTTTAGTGATATTTGTAAATTGTCTTTCTAAATGTTTTGTTAGCATGTTGCTAACGTACTGTTAAATGTGGTTAAAGTTACCATCGTTTATTACTGTATTCACGGAGACAAGACTTTTGTTATTTTAATTTTTAAACACTTGCAGTCTGTATAATTCATAAACACAACTTCATTCTTTATAAATCTCTCCAACAGTGTGTAATGTTAGCTTTAGCCACGGAGCACTATCAAACTCATACAGAATCAAATGTAAACATCCAAATAAATAACATACTTACGAAATTAGACATGCTGCATGACAAACACTTTGTAAAGATCCATTTTGAGGGTTATTTTAGCTGTGTGAACTTCGTTTATGCTGTTTAGGGCAAGCGCGAGCTCCGGGGGCGGGGGAGCACGAGAATTTAAAGGGGCTGCAGCCTGAATCGGCGCATATTTAATGATGCCCCAAAATAGGAAGTTAAAAAAATGAATAAAAAAAAATAAATCTATGGGGTATTTTGAGCTGAAACTTCACAGACACATTCAGGGGACACCTTAGACTAGAAAAGATTACATCTTTTGAAAACACATTCTACGGCATCTTTAATATTTTGTATTTTGAGGGAATATTATGGTACCAAGTAATTTTATGCAATAACTATAATCCATTTGTTTCCTTAATTTTTACAATACAATTAATCCATACAATTTTTATAGTATTTTTCAATTAACCTCTTCATTGCTGTGCTTTTTTCTGCATCGTGGCTGAACCAGAAGGTTAAAACAACATCACTCTGGAACAACAGAAACATATCTTGTTCCTGTTTTCTATTGTGTTCTGCAAACTGTTTGGGGTGCTTCCTCAAAAGTTCTATGAAAAAACAAAACAAAATCGATAATAGAGTTATTAATGTGATGTTATCGCTGTGGAGCTTCCTCCAGACTGCCCTGTGTAATCGCTTAATGACTGAAAGGCAGAAATGACATTTAAATCTTGTTCTAGCAAGAGGTTTGGGGAAATATTGTGTAAATAAAAATTGTGTATTAAAGACATTATTATTGTCTTCATAATATTACTGTATCACAGTTTCCACAAAAAATACAAAAAAATATGAAGCAGCACAACTGTTTTCAACATTGATAATAATCAGAAATGTTTCTTGAGCAGCAAATCAGCATCGCCATGGTGAGCAGAAGAGACTTCTTTCAAAAAAATCATTTAAAGGGATCATCCTAATTGGGGGGGTCCTTGGCATAAAAAAGACACCTAATTCAATTCTAATTCATAAACATAGCCTACAGCGGCAAGAATAACAAGATGTCACATATTTGAACTCTGTAAGTAATGAATAGCTATTAGAATAAAATATTGGTCCAAAACAGAACAAGCTTTGATTTCAAGAAATTCTCATTTTTTGCTGCTCCAGAAAACTGATTGCTTGTAGTAGTTGACATGACAGCTTCACTGAAACAGTGTAATTGTGGCAGAAAACATCTAAAGTGTGTTTTCTGAATAAAGCAGATCGAGTTGCGCAGTTCACTGGGTGCAATTGCTTAAATTTCATCAATCTGTCATTTATCCTCTTCTGTGCGCTTGAAAGCTGGACCGCATTGGACACAGCATGAATGGCAGACATATGTACGAGTGTTGATGTGCTGGCTACATGTCAACACACACTGACTGAATGAAAGACTAAACATGGCTGCCTTTAATTAAAGTGACACCATGATGTGCTTCGTGTTTCTTTTTGGATAGATGGGTTTATTTTCCAACACATACAGTACAGCATCCAGATGGTCTCTTTCAGGTCCAGCTGCATAAACGCTGTGTTCCCCACTGTGCCTCTTGCTTTGTTGGTAATGGCAAACGGACCCCCGCAAGGTGGCATTAAATGTACAAGAAAAAAAAATAAAAATCAACTGTTTTTTTGAAGCTCTTTTTATTTAATGCATTAACTCTGTCTGTCTGTCTGTCTATCCATCTGTCTGTCTGTCCGTTTGTCTGTGTTTGTTTGTCTGTCTGTGTCTTTCTATTTGTCTGTCGTCTGTCTTTGTTTGTCTGTCTGTTCATTTGTCTATCTGTTTGTCTGTCTTTGTTTGTCTGTGTCTGTTTGTCTGTCTATTCATTTGTCTGTCTTTCTGTCTGTGTCTGTTCGTTTGTCTCTGTCTGTCTGTCTGTCTGTATGTCTGTCTGTTCGTTTGTCTCTTTGTCCGTCTGTCAATCTGTTTGTCTGTTCGTTTGTTTGTTTGTCTGTCTCTGTCTGTCTGTCCATTTATTTGTCTGTCTGTTCATTTCTCTGTCTGTCTGTCTGTCTGTCTGTCTATCTGTGTCTGTCTGTTCATTTGTCTATCTGTCTTTCTGTTTGTTTGTTTGTCTGTCTATTCATTTGTCTGTCTTTCTGTCTGTGTCTGTTCGTTTGTCTCTCTGTTTGTATGTCTGTCTGTCTGTCTGTCTGTCTGTTCATTTCTCTCTGTCTGTGTTTGTCTGTCAATCTGTTTGTC
This sequence comes from Megalobrama amblycephala, assembly GCF_018812025.1. Taxonomy (NCBI): domain Eukaryota; kingdom Metazoa; phylum Chordata; class Actinopteri; order Cypriniformes; family Xenocyprididae; genus Megalobrama; species Megalobrama amblycephala. Next base: position 27,071,390 of record NC_063067.1, read on the forward strand.
TGTTCATTTGTTTGTCTGTCTGTTTGCCTGTCTGTATATCGGTCTATTTGTGCCTGTCTGTTTGTTTGCTTGTTTGTTTGTCTGTCTGTCTGTTCATTTGTCTGTCTCTTTGTCTGTCTGTTTGTCTGTCTGTCTGTCTGTCTGTCTATCTAGGTGCAAGGTGGCATTACATCCAGGAAAAAAAAAAAAATCAACTGGTTTCTTGTAGCTCTTTTGATTTAAAGCATTAACTTAATGGTCATGAATTGCAGGCAACTCATCTAGGTTTTAAAACAGATAGGGTGATGCATTCACAAAAAGAGGAATAGTGGGTGGTGTTGAGTGATTTAGGGTTTTAAGAGCTGTTATCGTGTCCCTACCCAACCCCCCGCCCGGGTGGAGGACAACAGCTGGCGAGATCTGGTGCCAGTCCTCCACTCCAGCACTGAGCCGAACAGGGCGTCTTTCTCTAGCTGCTATTCTACCCATGCCAGCGGCAGAATCAGGCTTTGTAGGAGCTCTGCATTGGATCTAATGATCCAGCACTAACTGCCATCAACTGAGTTTGCCATTGAGACAGAGGGCTGCATTCAAAGATGAAGCAGATAAGAATAGTGCCTTTGTTTCTAGATGAGGTCAAAACCATTGATACTGGACTCTGTAATCACTGCACGGTTTGTTGACTCAAAGGTCACCTAATACTCTCAAACGATAACATTAAAACCCAGTAGAAAAGAAAAATCACCAAAGAGATCCCTTTAATATCTTGATTGTTTTGTCTAGACCACAATGAAATTACATGGAGAGCAAATTAAGACCTTTTGAGATTGTGCTTCACATTAGAAATCAAAAGTGAAAGATCTCTCTCTCTCTCTCTCTCTCTATAATATATATATATATTTCCAAAGGAATATGTAAACTGCTTGTTCATTAGTTAATTTATGGTTTTGTTTGGGAAGATTTAGAAGGTGGAATGTCAGGAATCATGGGAGACTGATGTCATGTGTTGCATGTTTTAGGGTGTGTTTCCATACCATCAGCTCTTTGTATGTCTGTGTGTGATATCACTAACCTCCTGGCACTTTGAGCATGCTCTGTGAGGTGTGCGTGATGGGTGAGGTCACGCCCACTGGAGGGTTACGGCTCTTCTTCAGTCCGCTGGGTGGGTGGCCAAGCGTCTGGGGTTTCCTCAGTTCACCCTTGACTGCCGTGTCATCCTGCGATCTGCTCTTTTTCCACTTGCTGGATGACTCGGCCTTAAGGCTGCCCGTGTCGTATCCTCCCTCGTTCCGGAATTGAGCCTTCCCCTCCTCGCTGTACCAGGAAAGGCCACTTTCAACCAGCGAACGTTTCTCAGCATCAGTGCGCAGCTGTGGGAAGAGTCAATGGTAAAATAAACAGTCAGTGACTATTTAAATTTAAAAATATTTAAAAAACACTAAAGTGCTGAAGTTAGGGCTGGTTCACACAGAGCACGTAACAGCAAAGATGCAGGTCAGTGGAATGAAAAAAGTACTAGGTCTAGAGACGTTTTTTTTTTTACCTGAGCACTGCGTTTTTAGAATGTCATGCGCAAGACACTACAAAATACACAAGCCTGGTGGTTAAAGATCTATCTAGTGCGTTTACACTGAAAAAACAATGAAAAAGTAGCACAGTGGAATGGAAAATCGCAATTCTGTGTGAACAGCCCCTTACAATGTTACAACTACTTTGCAATTTCCACAGCATATGCGATAATTTCTATTTTATCAATGTGTTTTATTCTACAAATAGTAGATTAATAGTTTTAGTAGTAGTTTAACATAATATAGTACTCTAAAACCAGCACACGATGAGAAACACTCGCTGGTAAATGGGGAAAAAAGCAACAGTATTTTACTGTCAGTTCAAACCACCAAACATGGAAGTTCTGTTTCGGAGTCCATTTCTGCTTTATGAGATGAACTGTGGTCACATTCCAATACGAGCCGTAGAGAAGAACAGAAGTGACACACGCTGAGATACATCAAAATATCAGAGCAGTGTTTCTTCTCCAGAACAGTTTGTTTACTCTTGGCTCTATATCTTACTGCGTCTCAATGTCATAGGTTAACTGGGATATACATTCGTAAAGGTGTGAGCGTTATATCAGCACATACATCTGTAACTTTTATGTTAAACATGATTTGCATTAAATAATCAGATATTCAACATATTTGGACATCTAAATACAGCTTAACTATTATATAGCTTTACTTTTTCAGTGTTTTTTTAGTTAGGCAATGCAGTAGTGAAACCAACATGGTAAGCGACAGTTAACTGGAAACACTTCAAGTAAATTCAAATATGTAATATAAAATATCCTTCAAAAGTTTGGTTTTGGTAGGATTTATTTATTCTCTACAAGGCTGCATTTAATGCATCAACAATATAGTAAAAATACAGTAATATTGTGGAATATTATTGCAATCTAAAATAACAGTTTTATATTTTAATATATTTTAAAATGTAATTTATTCCTGTGATCAAAGCTGAATTTTCAGCATCATTACTCTAGTCTTCAGTGTCACATGGTCCTTCAGAAATCATTCTAATATGATTATTTGATGCAAACATTTCTGATTATTATCAGTCAAAAACAACTGTGCTGCTTCTTATTTTTTTGGAAACCATGATTTTTTTCAGGATTCTTTGATGAATAGAAAGAATCATTTATTTGAAATAGAAACATAGAGACAGAAAAATAGAAACGTTTGTAACATTATAAATGACTTTACTGACACTTTTAAACAAATGAATGCATCCTTGCAGAAAAAAGTATTAATTTCTTTAAAAATAAATACTGACCCCAAACTTATGAATGGTATAGTACAGTGGCTCGCAAACTGGGGTATGCGTACCCCTGGGGGAACTTGGGGTGACAAAAGGGGTACGCAAACAAAATGCTGAGTAAGTTAATTTAATTCTACATTAAAATAATATTAAAACCGAGCATGTTTTTCTAACTGCCAAAATGCCATAAATCCAGTACATTTAATCAAATTACCTCATCATTTGCAGTTAAAAATTACTGTCTCCACAAATATGTTAGATTGCGTGCAGCATGCTGCCTTATATTGTGATAAATTACTGCTGGTCTCGACAATGCACCTTTGTAAAAGTGGGGATTCAGCACTTACTCGCATGAAGAACAAATATAGACACAGATAATGGATTCATTTCGATTTAAGACTAACTTTCTCCAATACAAAAACAAACCTTGTGTGAGTTCTTGTATTTAATGATGATAGCGAGCAAGAACGCAATTGTACCCAAATATCCACATGACTGCAAACGTGAGATTATTATACAAGAGGTCAAATAACAAAACATACATTTTAAACACAGTACTGTTAGTATTTACTCTATTTTGCAATGAAATAAAAGTTCTAACGAAAACCACAGCAGAACTACAACACACGAACAATTCTGTGGCTTTGAACGAATTGTGAGAGTCAATGATTCAATGATTCATTCACAGCCACTTGTTTCGTTACTGAATGAATGACTGACTCAATGACTCACTCATAAAAACAGTGACTTGCTGCCACCTACTGGCGGTTTTAGTGTAATATTTAAAAGTTTTATTTAGTTTTACCATCATTGCATATTTCTCTATTGAACATTTTTATTTAAAACATTATTTTATGAAGTTATTCATAAAGGTAAAAATATGCACTGGAAAATCAATTTAGGGGGCAAATATTGTCCCTTAATGGTAAAGGTGCGACTGCAGTCGAAGTGGAAGAGAGGGGGTACTCAGAAGGATGGTAATCCCTTCAGAGGGTACTCCAAGCTAAAAAGTTTGGGAACCACTGGTATAGTATATGGAAATATATTGGTTTTGTGATATTACACATTTTATAATGTGATGTTTAATATTTTTTGTTTTAAATTATCATAAAGTGTTTCCAAGAAAACCTAGATTTTAGATTGTTTTTAGATGTTTTATATTGGGAGTCTATATATTATATTACATCAGATAGAAATCAATAGCAATGAGATTTATAAAAGAAATACAGCCTTTAAGGTTGCTATATTACTGACATTGTCTGCCAAAGAAACAAAAAAAAAAAGTAATAAAACCATGGAGAAACTTAACAAGACTTAACAACTCCTTAACTTTGTGAACTTCATTTGTAATTTAAAGTAAGAGGAGCGAGCCTGACCGTGTTCCCAAGTTTAATGGACCATGTCAGGCTTAAGGAGAAGAAGCCATGTGGAGGGGCATACCTGCTTTATTAAATGTAAATAAGCCTTTGTGAAAGGTTGATGTCATTTGAGGAATGTCTGCTCCCTTCCTAGGAATTACGGGATACAGGCAAGCTCACATATTTGACCAATTAAGACCTGTCTGAACTTTGATGTTTGTATAACTGTGATGTTGACATGTCATTTCCTTCTTCTGGCAAAGACAGCCGTGTGGGTCAGATCAAGAAAGAAGCCGAGGATTGTTCCTCACAAGTACAATAACTTGAAGAAGATGGGCAGGCTGCTATGTGAGTCTGTGGGGGGTTTAGAAGAACATTGTGATCTCTTAGATTGAGAAGATTTTGAAAGGGTCCAGCAAAATTAATGTTTAGAACGGGATGACAGCGACACACTCCTTACAGTTTACACTGCTCATCTGACTGCTTTCTACAGAAGAGGAGACTGCTTTCTGCTGAAGAAGGCAGTTAGTGTTACCCATAATGCACTGGGAATGTTCAAATTCTTAAACGTAAAATGAAATCATCTTAATCTATATTTTGTGTTAAAGGTGCCCTAGAATTGAAAATTGAATTTGCCTTGGCATAGTTGAATAACAAGAGTTCAGTACATGGAAATGACATACAGTGAGTCTCAAACACCATTGTTTTCTCCTCCTTATATAAATCTCATTTGTTTAAAAGACCTCCGAAGAACAGGCGAATCTCAACATAACACCGTCTGTTACTGTAACAGTCGGGATCATTAATATGTACGCCCCCAATATTTGCATATGCCAGTTCATGTTCAAGGCATTAGACAAGGGCAGGCAGTATTAACGTCTGGATCTGTGCACAGCTGAATCATCAGACTAGGTAAGCAAGCAAGGACAACAGCGAAAAATGGCAGATGGAGCAATAATAACTGACATGATCCATGATATCATGATATTTTTAGTGATATTTGTAAATTGTCTTACTAAATGTTTTGTTAGCATGTTGCTAATGTACTGTTAAATGTGGTTAAAGTTACTATCGTTTATTACTATATTCACGGAGCCGTCGCTATTTTCATTTTTAAACACTTGCAGTCTGTATAATGCATAAACACAACTTAATTTTTTATAAAACTCTTCAACAGTGTGTAATGTTAGCTTTCGCCACGGAGCACAGCCTCAAACTCATTCAGAATCAAATGTAAACATCCAAATAAATACTATAGACCAATTTGGTGTTTGCAAACAGCGATGACGTTTTTTGTGGGCGGAGCCTAGCTGGTTGCAGAAAATGAAAGTTGAGCAGTAGAAGTCTATGGAAGCCATGAAATAAAAGAATAAAAAAAGTTAATTTCGAGTTTATATCTCACAATTCTGACTTTTATTTCTCACAAATCTGAGTTTACAGATCACATTTCTTACAAAATAAAACAGAATTGTGAGATATACTTGTTATTCTGTCTTTTCTGAATTGCAATTTATCCCGCGATTCTGACTTTTCCCCCCTCAGAATTGTGAAATAAACTCACTATTGCGAGTTATAAAGTCCGAACTGGGAGTAATAAACACGCAAATGCAAGAGAAAAAAAAAGTCAGAATTGTGAAATAAAAATTATTATGTTTAAAAGTTATCTATGTAAAATATTATAGGTTTAAATTATTTTAATTATAATTGTTTCATGCTGTATGTATGTATGTCCTCTGAACTGCATATGTGAATTTTATGTAGAGACTTACTGTTTACATCAAATTCCTGCTTTAATAGTAGACTAATCCTTGCAGGTGTCATCAATCCAGTCTGTGAAACGTCTCTGTTTATCTTCAAATTACGTTTTCAACGATCGTTTTCTTTAAAAATGAAGACTATATTTTTTGCATTCCGATTCCAACATCCAGAGGCACAACAAAACATTTTTCTCTTATTCTGTGGATTTTTTCACATTTTTCTTCAATAGCTTCAACTATTTTTCTGCAACCAGTATGCGCGCGCAGCTGCAAGTGACGTAATTGTGACGTCTGCTCCAAAGTGGTCTATGACTCACGATGCATCCGACGCATGCATGCATGACGAACATTTTGTAAAGATCCATTTTGAGGGTTATATTCAGCTATGTGAATCTTTGTTTATGCACTGTTTTATAGTCGCGAGCTCGGAGGCAGGGAGCGCGAGGATTTAAAGGGGCTGCAGCCTGAATCGGTGCATAGTTAATGATGCCTCAAAATGGGCTAAGTAAATAAAAATAAATAATAATAAATTTAAAAAAAATCTATGGGGTATTTTGAGCTGAAACTTGACACATACATTCAGGGGACACTTTAGAATTATATTACATCTTGTGAAAAAACATTCTAGGGCACCTTTAAAATAGTTTTGATTCAATATGCCTTTTTGTCTTAAAAGTGAAGTGTATAATTTCTGCTTTCAGCTCTACTGTTCAAGCTGATTTTCACACATTTTCCATTTTTTTTTTTTTTTTTTCTCCACTAGAAATTCTTGGAAATACACTACAGTAATAATAAAGGTTTCTTGAGCATCAAATAAGCATATTAGAATGATTTCTGAAGGATCATGTGACACTGAAGACTGGTGTAATGATGCTGGAAATTCAGCTTTGATCACAGGAATAAATTACATTTTAAAATATATTCAAATAGAAAACAGTTCTCTTAAATTGTAATGATATTTCACAATATTACTATTTTTACTGTATTTTTGATCAAATAAATCCAGCTTTGGTGAGCAGAAGAGACTTTCCTGACCCCAACCCCTTAACATTTTGAAAGGTATATATATATATATATATATATATATATATATATATATATATATATATATATATATAGTATATACAGGTGCATCTCAATAAATTAGAATATCATGAAAAAGTGTTTTTTTTTTTTTTTTTTTTTTTTCTCTGTAATTTAATTCAAAAGAGTAAAACTTAAATATATTCTAGATTTATTAGACAAAGTAAAATATTATTATAGACTTTTTTGTTTTCATTTTGATGATTACAGCTTGCTGCTCATCAAAATAAATAAAAAAATCAGTATCTCAAATTATTAGAATATTTAATTTCAAGTTCTATTAAATTACCATTCTCAGGGTATAAATACTGGGTTTAGGTCAGTAATCCCAACAGCAGACATGGGGAAGTCTGCTGACTTGACAGTTGTCCAGAAGACGATCATCAAGTACCCTCTACGATGAGGGTAAGCCACAGAGGGTCATTGCTGAAAGAGCTGGCTGTTCGCAGAGTGCTGTGCCAAAGCATATTCATGGAAAGTTGACTGGAAGGAAAAAGTGTGGTAGGAAAGGTGTACAAGTGAAAGGAATGACCGCAGGCTTGAGAAGATTGTCAGGCAAAGCCGATTTAAGAACTTAGGAGTGCTTCAAAAGGAGTGGACTGAAGCTGGAGTCAATGCATCAAGAGCCACCTCACACAGACGTCTTCAGGAAATGGGCCACAACCGTCACATTCCACGAAGGTCACTTCTGAACCAAAGACAACGTCAGAAGTGTCTTACTTGGGCTAAGGAGAAAAAGAACTGGACTGTTGCTCAGTGGTCCAAAGTCTTCTTTTCAGATGAAAGTAAATGTTGCATTTAATTTGGAAATCAAGGTCCCAGAGTCTGGAAGAAGAGTGGAAGAGGCACAGAAACCATGTTGCTTGAAGTCCAGTGTGAAGTTTCCACAGTCAGTGATGATTTAAGCTGCCATGTCATCTGCTGGTGTTGGTCCACTGTGTTTTCTGAAGGTCCACAAGTCAATGCAGCCATCTACCAGGACATTTTAAAGCACTTCATGCTTCCTTCTGCTGACAAGCTTTATGGAGATGTTGATTTAATTTTCCAGCAGGATTTGGCACCTGCCCACACTGACAAAGGTACCAAAAGCTGGTTCAATGACCATGGTGTTACTGTGCTTGATTGGCCAGCAAACTCGTCTGACCTGAACCCAATAGAGAATCTATGGTGTATTGTCAAGAGGAAGATGAGAGACACCAGACCCAACAATGCAGAAGAGCTGAAGGCCGCTATCAAAGCAACCTGGGCTTCCATTACACCTGAGCAGTGCCACAGGCTGATCGCCTCCATGCCACGCCGCATTGATGCAGTAATTCATGCAAAAGGAGGCCCAACCAAGTATTGAGTGCATAGAAATGAACATACTTTTCAGAAGCCTGACATTTCTGTTTAAAATATCCTTTTTTTATTATTGATCTTATGAAGTATTCTAATTTAGTGAGATGTGAATTGGTGGGTTTTTGTTAAATGTGAGCCAAAATCATCACAATTAAAAGAACCAAAGACTTAAAGTACTTCAGTCTGTGTGCATTGAATTTATTTAATTCACGAGTTCCACAATTTGAGTTGAATTACTGAAATAAATGAACTTTTCCACGACATTCTAATTTATTGAGATGCACCTGTATTTTTCTATATTTTTAGGATCAACATGTACCGTAACTAACAGCTTTATTTTCATTCACGACAAATTAATGAGTAAGTTCCTCAGAAGGAAACAATCATTCACGTTTGAATAGACATATAGATGTTTTTTTGTTTTTTTTTTGCTTGAACTGTTCTTTTAAATATGGGGTCTGATCTGATGTCTATAATAATATTTAAAATGAATACAGACACTGTGGCACATCTGTACAGCTATAATGTGGTAAAATGTTTCAGTGATTTTAGGTAGCCTGAATGGCTGAAACTAAACCAATAAGCAGTGTGGCCTTGAGCAAATCCTAACCAACACAAACACACACAGAAGATCAAGTACATAACACTACATGGGAGTTCATCATTGAGAAAGAAACCAGAAACTCCCTGAAGACTTCTTGGCCAGAGTTGAGTCACATCACTGTCTTTGGGTGGGATAAACTGTGTTGTCTGTGCTCTGTGGTGATAGATTTCAGATGAGTATTGACTGAGTCAGTGTGCACCCTTTCACTCTAAAGCGGTTAGCGGTTTGTAACACATTCATCCCATTAGCGGTAAGTACTGTGTGCTCAGGCTCGACTCATCCAATATCATGTGTCAGAAATTAGCCAAAACTGATGCAACGAACATCGAAGCAGAAACACAGATTGTGAGAGCAATATTTCAATCCAATTAGAAGTGAATTACCACGATGGCAGAGTTTCGCCGGGAGCCAATGGGAGTAGTTGGCAGTGAGTTGAGGGAGGAGCCTGCGTTGAACTCCTCTGAGCTGAGGTTGTCAGAACCGTCACTCAAACCGCTGCTGATGGAGCTGCTTTCATCCCAACTGCAAAGAAAACATAAGAAATGACATCACTGTACAGATCCAGGTCATAATTAGGTCATGGTGAATTATTAATGATGTATGCAAATCAGTTAAATGAATAATTAATTGCTTAAAAGAAACATATATTGGAAAACATGTTTTTTTTTTCTTGATCTTTTAAAAGAAATACTTTGATCTACTCTAACACAACCCTCACCAGTCCATTCAAAATATTTATGAAAACTAAAGTGCAAAAACAGGCCATTCAGAAATCATTATGATAATGACAACCATCACAATCATGTGCACATTACCATAGCTGTGCATGTTTACATATCATTAAGTAATTAGTATTTAACTATTTAGTATTCAGCAGCTCTGCCTGTCATGTGAAGTACGCCACTACACGCATGTCAGCCAATCATAACAGAGGTCATTTACATAGAGGTCTTAAAGGTACAGTGGGAAAAATAGACAGGATCATTTTAAGATCAAACAGAGGATGGAAAATGGTCATGGAATATAAATCATGTCTGGTTTTGTTGCGATTAATATTAACTACCCTTATAAGTGACCTTTCAGGAAAAGTAATAATATGAATAAGGATGTTATTATTAAGACATGGCGTTCTTACACTGACACTTCGCAATGTTAATCAGAATTTGGTCACATTCTGATCATGTAAATACATTAACCTGACTAGATTAAGCCAATATTTCAGTTTCAGAATAAGTCAGCTGGTATATGCCTGTATTAATCTGAATCCTTTGTCATGTAAACAAATTTTTCATATAAACTACTGTAATTGGAAAAGACATTTATATCTGTGCACATCCAAATGACAGTAATTCTTGGTGTTGGTGAGTTTTCAAAAGCTAAGCATGATCCATATTCCTACATTCAACTGCATGATTTCAGATTAACTAATTACTCTGGATTTAGGGTTATCAAAAGTACCGACTTCAGTACCAATTTTTAAAATGCGACGATGGCAGCATTTCCCTCTAGCATTTTGAGCAGATTCTTAAACACCTCTGATTGGCCACTGTGTTCATACGCTCAACAGATATGTCTTTGATTGGATACAATAATACACACAGATACACACGGGAACGTTTAAAAGCAGACGTCTATCAGCGGATCCATTAGGGAACGTTGAAGAGTGTCAAAAATGTCTATTTACAACATGTTTTATGAAGCGTTGATCGTTGTAGCCAAATTTACAACATGTTTTTGAAGCGTTGATCATTGTAGCCAATCAAAGACATATATGTTGAGCGTATGAACACAGTGGCCAATCAGAGGTGTTTAACAATCCACTCAAAATGCTAGGGGGAAATGCTGGCATAGTCACATTTTTTTTTTTTAAATTTCCATACCGACTTGATACCAAACTCAGTACTTTTGATACTTTCAAATGTATTTCAATCAGAATCTCATTAAAAATTCACAAGGATATCTGTTTTTGTCTGGTCCTGGTGTATCAGGAAGCAAATGCTCCAAAATGAAAGGTGCCTTTGAGATAAGAACACATCTTGTCACACAGGACCTGATAAACCCTGAGAAAGTGATAAGGCCATCCTCACATCACTGAGCATATATGCTGAAAAAAGACAGCTGTAGAAAGTCCAATCAGAAGCAACAACTGATAAACTTGTTGTGTCACAAAGGAACCTGACCGGTTCCCAAAAGATACAGTTTGTGTTATGTAACTGTTGCCTTTATATCAGAGCAAAACACACAATCACAGGGGCTTCTCATCTTTGTAATTCTGTTTGCCCAGCTGTGGAGTTGTTTTGAATTGTATGGAAAGACATGTGGCCCCATCAAAGTGTTTAATGTTGTTTAATGTCTAATGCCACTAGCTATAAATATAGCATTCGAATTTGCATTTTAAAAGAAAATATTTTCTATTAATATTACATCTCTTAACAAAACAAAACAAAAAACAACAAAACAAAACAAAACATGAAAGAAAAAAAAAACGGAAAGCAAAAACACAAAGTAAAGCAAAACACAAAATAACCAAGCAAAACAAACAAAAACATAACAAAAACATAAAACACCACAAAACTAAATAAAAAAAACTAAATAAAACAACAATTAAATGTTAAAAAAAAGTTTTCTTATACTATTCTTATACTTCTTATTATTCTTCAGTGCCATTAACAACAGCTTTGAGATGTCATAATGGCCTTTGAACCTATTCCACAAAACACAATATAGTTTCCACACTTTCCCTCCATTTCCACCTCCAGTCTCCATTTTCCAGATGCTTTAAATTCCTCAGATGTCCCAGTGACACCTAAAGACTGGATTAAGTAGCAGCATATTGTGAGAAGCCTGTCATTATAAGATATCTAAGCACGTTCAGCTGTTTTGTGAGACGGCCAGCCCTGAGGTAAAACACTGACAGTCTCTTTATGTGCGATAATGATCAGGGTTCAGGTTTCAGGGCTGTTTGGAACACCTCAAGCATCAAGCTCTGTGATTATGCTCAAAATCCACATCTCCAGACCTGAGATGACAGCACTCCAGTCATGTTTTTAAGGATGAACTAGATGTCTCGTGTTTACCTCTACAGCTGGGAATATTTGTGAGATGCGACGTCTCATTTGGCAGCTGTTTTTTTGGGGTTTTTTTTTGCTTTGATGCACTGCAAGCGTGCCATATGTGCAACTTAAAACACTACAATCTTTCCTCAAACCTGTCAACTCGACTGCTATGATGTATGAATTGAATCACAGGGAACATCTCATCTGTATGATCTAGATTTATTTTACGAAAGTGTCATTTTAAAAGAGCAATACGGCAAGGAGAGCCTCCCTGCAGAATTTCTGCCGCAGGTGAAGTGGAAAAGGAGGGCAAAGAGACCTTGAAAACCTCAGCTTACCTACAGCATCCCACAGACACAGGGCTCTCTTCAAAGGCATACCAAAGACACCATGCGGTTTTCGATAAACCCAGACTAAAAATGGTTGTTTGATGTTGTTCTGTGAAAGGGGAAAATGCAGATAAGCACAGCAACCTTTCGGAGATGCTGCAGACCCCTGGCCAGGCCTGTTCATAGAGTCAGTGGGTGTGAATTTAGGATTTTTTTAAAACCAGATGGACTTCATAAGGCTTTAGTTCTGGTTAAAAAAGCTAATGAGCAGCAGAATCTAAGTGGCTTAAACAGCAGTGATAACGCAACATACTGTCACATAACATTATGTGCCCTCAGATTAAAGGATTATAAAAAGGCTAATGGAAGCACAGGATTCATATTCAGCTTTAAAGTCAACATTAAACTGCGTTCACAACCTATTTTACTTCCATAATGTGATGTACTGTATGTCTGAGTGAAACAGAAAATGGTGTAAGATTATTCAGGCTTTTTTGCCTTTGTAAGAATATGCCTAGGTGATTTTTTATTTATTTAAAAGTCATTTTTTGAAATGTTAAAAATCGCAGCTTCGTTGGAATGAGATGACACTTGGTGACTTTTGTCGCATTAGCAATATGAAACACACACACACACACACACACACACACACAAAAAAATAAAATAAAAAAAATAAAAAATAAAATAAGTAGTCACACTTACTTTTTTTCAGTCAGAAATGACCGACATAGGAAATGAATGGAAAATACGAAAAAATAAGAAAACTCAGAGAATCTTTTGTTGGTACAAACTACAAATCAAACACTATGCAGAAAAAAAAGTGCACAGCACTGAAGGGGGGACACTCTAAAATGCCAAGAGTGCAAAATAGACACAATGTGTGACTAAATGCCCTCCTGTGTTCAGTTTTGACTGTAGTAAAATGAATGCAAAAACTGACACTTCAAATCAACATTTCAAACAAACAAAATCTAAACCTTGACAAAAAGTAGTCTTTGAGAATGTCTAAGTATAAATCCAAATCCAAAAGTTAATAAAAATAAGTGTTTGTGACCAAAAACCACTAGAGAATTTATAAGCCACTTTATATAGAGTTCTGTAGGAATCTAGTGGTTACACCATGGCATTGCATAAGTTTTTTCTTTTTTTACTCTCACCAAATGGCACTAATCTACCTTCAAAAAATGAATTTTAAATGCCTTGTCTCTATTTTAACATGGAATATGCTTTTTTAACATGGAATAATTATGAATTTTTTTATTATTATTATTTTCAAAGGGGAAAAATAGCTCATAAAAATTTTATAAATATTGCATAGTATCATAAAATAGCCTCAAAATTTTATATAATAATCAAAAAATATTATTGAACAAAAATATATTACATTGGTTTTCCTGAAAAACAAAAAAAGGTCACTTTTGACCGTAAAGAAGGCAAGTGTGACTCCTAATTTGTATCATAATAGTGAGATATATAGTGATATAGTAACAATAATTTTTCAGGGCGAAAGCTAATGATTAGGACATGTTGCAGGCTGGATCCAAATCTAGATTACGTGCATGGGCACCAAAGCCCAAAATGTTTAAGCACAAGCTTACTGCTGCACAATAGCTTCGACTTTAATCATAACGTCATTTTAGAGCCATCCTGAATCAACATAAAATTCCACATCTAGTACACATTTTCAGCAAACAATTACAAACTGCATTCTGTCCATTTTAAAGAAAAAAGAAAACGGGTAGAAATGCACATGTGCAATCGTTCTCAAGGCTAAATAAAACAAAAAGACAGTCAAATAGACAGACACCGCTGAGCTAATTACGTTAACGCTGTTAGAGCTGTCTTTCTCCAACTGACACACAACTCCAACACACTCCTCTATCTGTCCTCCCTCCCCAGAACAGGGCTCTCAAAAAACACAATAACATTGTGTCAAGGCTGCACCGTAATTGCAGAGAGCTCGAGCCACGGCAACTAGAGAGAAAAAAAAAAAAAAAAAAAAAAAGTGTGATTTGAAGATAAAGCGTCCTCCTACCCATCCCCTCCACCCTTAACCAAACATTAACTTTAATTGCATAGATGCAAGGCAAGCAGATAACAGCAATAGTGTGTTTCTAAAGGTGGCATCCAAGTGCTATTTGGGGGTTTTAAGGTAGTAAGAATGAGTTTTCTCATGGCATCTGTCCACACATATATCAAACAGAACAGTAGGACAACAACGAACAATGTTTTTTATGTGGTGTTCCTCAGGTGTATATCTTGGGTCCTTAAATATTTTCAAAAAACAACATTTAAAGCCAGGAAATGTTTGTTAAACCCAAAAATGTATAGATTTGGTTTAAAAATAATAGAAATCACACAAACAATTACCTGACGTAGGTCCAGGTGGTATATCAAATATTTATTCAATATTATGCTTTGTCGATATAAATTTAACCAACATTGGAAATCTCCCTGTGCACTTTTTCTATTGCAGAGTAAAAAATTCTACATAGATGTCAAGATATATATCAAATTTTACTAAAAGGCTGAAAAAATATAGTCCAGCCCTGCATTTGACTCCACATTTCTACTAGACAGCAACTGATTATGTCGCCAGTAGCATATGGCCTTTATCTTCAACACATACAGAAGCATATATCAATTGCCTACATGGTCTGCATAATTCGTGCTTTGCCCATCCCAATTTCCCCAGCTTAGCAAAATACTGGAATGCCAAATGACAGGTGGCAGATCCTCTTTCATCAACGCCAACTGGTCACACAGAACCCACAGAGGGAGTGACGGCGTGACACGCGTGTCCAACACTTAAAACTACCATATAAACCATGCTCTTTATCAATCATTTGGACTCACACAAAACCAAAAGGACACAAGGCGTTCTGACGACACATGAAAATGTGTTCAAGTGATCGCTGTTGCATGAAATGCACCTTTGTTGAAGCAATGTTACAGTTGTCCCCTCAGGCAAGAACAAAGACATGGTTAAAGCCAATATACTGCCAAACTTGGCTCAGGTGTACTGTAGACTTGGCTGCCTTCGAGAATTTTTTTTATTAAGATTGCAATCTGTATAGTAGATAGTGTGTAACATGGAAGTACACTATTTGCAAAACTTTGATGTGGTTTAAAAATAAATGGGTAAATGGTATGATTTTTTTGATGTCCTGGGGTAACAGGCTATATTCCATTTCAAAATATTTCACTCATAAATTTATTAATTCTCTCTCTATTTTTTTTTTTGACAGCCATTAATTAGAATATTAGTACTTTTAAAAATTAACTTGTCAAACTCCAGAACTGATTAAAATGGACTAGTAAAGGCAAAAACATAAGACTGATATTAAAAATCTAATAAAATGTTAACCTAAATTCAAGATATGCTAATATAAAAATAGTAAAATAAAATAAATATTTAAAAAATATAAAGCGATTTTAAGAAAAGATGTGCAGTATACGTGAACTAGCCAAACAATAATGTCCGTTTGTCTGCATGCTTTTTCCTCCCTGATGTCAAGGCCACTATCAGTCACCTGTGTCTTTGTTTATAATCTCCCTACGATATCCCACTTATTTCAGACCTCATTAAGGTGATTTTGAATTTAATAAGCATTCAGATTATCATTTGTCTATGCTGTAGCAGGTACATTTTATGTGTGTTTGAAGAGTGGGCGGAGAAATGGCTGCGACTGGTGGCACAGATGGTCTACAATATGGGGTGTAGGACCACCTAACCAGCTAAGCTTTGGAGAACAGATTGGCCTGACAAGGCTGGACCAAGACAGCTTATCAAATGCATGCTGCTTATGAAAGATGCATGAATTATAATTCAGTTTTGACAACACCGATAACGTTTCTTCAACATCTTCACATGCTAAATTGATGGTTTGTCAGATGACCTTTAAATGACACAGATACCTTCTCCATGTTCTTCTGTATGGTGAACATATGGAGACAGGTCACAGAGGGTCTCTGTCTGCCAAAAGCTCTCCATAGCCCAACAGTGTTACACTGAGTGCTATTCTCACCGGGACCAGTCATTTATCTGATCGGCCAGCTTTTCATGAGAAAACAGAAATGTATTTCCTCCCTGAAATATTTCCATTGCATGTATTAAAATGAAAAACAACACGGCTATGCAAGCCTACCAAAGCAAATAAGCCTGTACAAAAGGGATTAGTGAGGATTATATATCAAGTTAGAGCAACTTCCCAATAATGACACTATATTCCATCTGTCCAGATTATGGCAGATGTGTGTAAGTTCTGAGAGGTGCTTGAAACTTCTGAAAGAGGGGGAGTTTTTAAACTACAGATAATCTTTCTGCGGATGCAGTGCTAGCTATCCGAGCTATCTAGCTATCTTTTTTTTTTTTTTTTAAATGACAAAAATATATATTTTTGAAATCAACTAGACACTGCATTGTCTGGATGAATAGCCAACAAATGAACAAGCTAGCCTAAATAACTTTAACTTATTATTTTATTACTCAAACTACTACAACGGACATATGCATTCGTCCCCTTTAAAGAATCACTATTTTTTTTTTTTAAATGCACTACTGTTTCAATGTTTGGGGTTGGTATGATTTTTTTCCCTATCTATGTCACAAAGGCATAGAAAATACAGTAAAAACAGTAATTTTGTTAAATATATTAGAATTTAAGAAGGTATCCAAGTGCTATTTGTGGGTTTTAGGGTAGTAAGAATAAGTTTTCTCATGGCATGTGTCCACACATATATCAAACAGACAAAGTACATGTTGACAACACAAACAGACAACAATGAACAGTGTTTCTATGTGGTGTTCCTCAGGTGTATATCTTGGGTCCTCAAATATTTCCAAATAACACAGTCAGGAAATGTTTGTTAAACCCAAAAATGTATAGATTTGGTTTAAAAATAATAGTATACTAATAATTACACATAAACAGTAACCTGTTGAGGTTGAGGTGGTGTATCATATGGACTTTATCTTCAACACATACAGAAGCATATATCAATTACTTACATGGTCTGCATAATTCGTGCTTTGCCCATCCCAAAATAAAGAATTTTTATTTTGAATCACTATTAAAAGAATAAAAAAAAATAAATAAAAAAAATACACTACCGTTTCAAAGTTTGGGGTTGGTACGATTTCTTTGGCATTTAGAAAATACAGTAAAAACAGTATTTTTGTGAAATATTAGAATTTAGAATAACTGTTTTCTATTGTACTATACTGTAAAATGTAATTTATTCCTGTGATCAAAGGTTAATTTTCAGCATCATTACTCCAGTCTTCAGTAGGGATGTCCAGATCCGATCACGTGATCGGAAATCGGGCCCGATCACGTGGTTTCAGACTCGATCGGAATCGGACGTTACCTCCCGATCAGGACTCGGATATGTATTAGGGGTGCAACGGTTCTCCACTTACGGTTCGGTACGCACTTGCACCGCGGTCCATCTCGAATGACGACGCATCTATTGGTTAATATGGTTTGTTTAAAATAGCAACGTGGAAAACAGACAGAGTTCAGATAATGTATGTTTCAGTCGATGGATGCGCAAAACGTTACAACAACGATAATCAGAAAGCGTGGACAAAACAGTCACGCTTTGTAAACTGTTCAATGCGAGTGCCGTATGCTCAATGTCCAGTCGCCTTCATCACCCGGGTGTTGATAGCGCGCGAGCGCAGGTGAGACCTGAACAGCACACGTTGCTATCAGTGTTTTAAACCAAACCCATTTAAGCCTCGCTGATTAGAACCTTCAAGAACAAGACGCGAAAGAGAGTTCGCGCGCTGTGAGAAGATTTGTGTGCACTCATCCGAAGCGCGCACACGCTTATTTCAGTCAGCGCGCAAATACTGAGTTCTCTTTCAAGTCTTGCACTTCAGCGGACAAATTCATAAAAAAATTATGTCAACATGCCCGTCTTAGCGAGTATCCTAGCAAACATTGTCGGTTATGTCTTAAGTGAACGTATATTAGTCGAGAAAGACAGCGCATGTGTAAGAGTATATGTACTGGATCGTGCATGTCTTAAAGGGGGAAAAAACTATTCCTGCTGCCTGTTTTTAATGTTAAATCAAACAACAAATAACAAAGAAATCACTCTGCTCTTGACTGAATAGTTTTTGTAACTTCAATAATGATTAATCTTTATTTTATACAGTAAAGATAATATGCAGTGATATTTTATATTTGATTACTTTATCCATTTTCTGTACGTGAAAACTACTGTAAGATACCTGAAAAACCTGAAAAGCACTGTTCCTGGATCCTGGATCTGTTTTTTTCGCTCTTCTTTATTCTTTTTTATGTATTATAGAAGTATCGGATCGGGACTCGGTATCGGTAGATACTCAAAATCAAATGACTCGGACTCGGACTCGAGGGCAAAAAAACGTGATCGGGACATCCCTAGTCTTCAGTGTCACAAGATCCTTCAGAAATCATTCTAATATGATGATTTAATGCTCAAGAAATATTTCTTACAATTATTGAAGCTGGAAACAGTCATATTTATGTTGGATTTTTTTCAGGATTGTTTGATTAATTGAAAGTTCAAAAGAACAGCATTTATTTGAAATTGACCCTAAACTTTTGAACACTGGTGTATACTTAGTAATAGATCAAGCTAATTATTATATAATGTTATTTAAAATGATGAGGTTAATTACACAAGTTAATTGTTTTACATTTTGAAGAAATCCTTAAGGAAACAAGTCCTTATTTTCATTTTAAAATGTAGATAAACTCACATGTCAATCTCACTAACTGTCTAGTAGGTTGTTGGATGACTAGTCGACCATTCTTACTCATCCCTATTTGTATACAAAACATTCACCAGCATGACGCTGAGCTTCTCTGTAACACAAATATGAGTAAACTGGACAGTCTGGCCTACATCTTCTCACTGGATTTCCTGTAGGCCCCTACAGACTGTCCGTTCCATTACTCACAGTCTCTTGAACTCCGAACTCTCCCAAATCATGTGAACCAGACTCGAAGGTATTAAGCAACATTTTGTACAGCGCAGAAGGCCAGGAAAAGTAAAAATATTGAGCAAGCAGAACTCTGGAGACTCAATCCAGATTTACGGTCTGTGAGTAATTCATTAATGCTGTTCTGAACCAGGATCCCACCTGTAATCATTTTCTGCTACTCTGTCTATAACACATTCTCTCTCAAAGTGTTTCAATTTGACACTTAAGGGCTACCAAGATTAAGGCTTGTTTTGATCCATAATTAATTGCTGATTGGGATTTTAATGGCCATTTTCCCAGGCACAGATTAAGCTTAATGAAACTGCTCAGAGGGGATTCTCTATTTAAAATCCCTAGTGGTTTTGGACTAGGCTTAATCTGGGACTTATGAAAAAAACTAAGCTATTCGTGTGGACATCTTTTCCACTGTATAATTACTTAAGAATCAAGGCCATTCCTTAGACTTGAGCATCCTGACACAAAAACATTTTTTTCAAATTATTATTATTATTATTATTTCTCTTTTACTGAGGATCTATTAAATATGTGATACGATTATAGTAGTTTAGGGGTCGATTAATATGGATTTTTAAATGGCTGATGCTTATGCCAATATTGCCACAGCAGGGGGCCACAATGATGCCCAAAATTTTAAAGAGGCCATATTAGAGCCTTTTACAAAATCTTGATTTTGTTTTTTGGGTTCATAAGAACAGGTTTCCATGCTCAAATTTTAAAAAACGCATTATTTTTCACATATTTCGACATTGTAGCAACCTCTCTTCCCAGTCTGTCAGAAACAATCTGTTTACTTCCAGTCTCTATGAAGTCCCTTTTTTCGAAAAGCAGAATGTGCTCTGATTAGTTGGATGGACCGGTGTGTTGTGATTGGTCAACCATTTCAAGTGCGTTTTGGAAATGTCCCGCCCCTTACCATAACTGCACGTTTCAACACACTAATAACTAACTTAATTTTGTGTATGTCTTCGGCGAAAGTTTTTTAAATAAGGAATATTGAGACGTGTTCGTTCCCAGAAGGAAACTCAAGACTTGGTGTTCAGAAACAGTACTTACTGATATAGAGAATAACTCCCGCTGGAGGGACTTTGTGCTTTGTAACTTTGCAGACCTGTTCATGCTCAAACATTACACAAAAAGTTGAACATTTAAAAAAAGATTAATAGGTCCTCTTTAACAATGGCAAATGGAAAAATGCAAGGGGAAAAACTGAGAAGGGAAGGTCAGGAAAAGTAGCAGCACCTCATTTTATTCCACCTTCAGTTTCAGAACAGTATCACAACCTGGAGGACATCTCAAACAATGAGCTCCATCGTAAGTATTACAAGTTCTCAAAGTTTGAGTTTCCCATGGCTCCCCTCCAGTGTTGTCGGTTGATTTAACGGACATATTCCCGTTTGAATCCAGGATGCTGAGGGAAATGTTTTGGTTTGAAAGAGGGGGACTGGTAAAGGGGAGGACAGAGAGGTAGAGTGAATGAAGCGCGCTCCTCCCAGACCCTGGCCTAACTCATAGCAGCTGTGGCCACTGTTAAACCCAGCGTGGCCTCTTCCTCCTCCTCCTTCCAGCTGCTGAAGACCAACTGCACGCACTCCACCATAACAATACGCAGGCATGGATTCAAAAACTAATCCTTCTGTAGCTCACCACGGGTGCAGAGACACGAGGAACCAGTGCTGCTGAGGTTAACAAGAATTATGAGCAGCAGTGGTCTAAAAACTCTGGCTTATTAAAAAAAAAATCATTTGAATGTTTTGCAGCGGATATTGGAACATTTGCCAAGTTCCTCATTCAATGCCAAATGCATAGAAATGGCACATTCTTGACAGCATAATTGAGTTTTGTCAATCAATACTTATTTTGATATTTCCATTAAAACTCACAGAGCAACTCAAAGAGCAGATTAGCTGAAATAATGCAGATATAAACATAATACATAATAAATTAAATAGAATTTTACACTATTTTTACCCAAAATTCATTGAAAAAAAAAACAAACAAAAAAAAACACACTATATTTACGTTATTGGACAAGATAATTTCAAAATGTGACACTGAAGACTGGAGTGATGATGCTGAAAATTCAGCTTTGATCACAGGAACACTGTAAACCCAAATAAGTTGGCAAAACTCAAAAAAATGAGTTAAGATATTCAAAGTTTAAGTAAGCAGAACTGGCAGATTTCAATATTGTACTCATACATTACTCCTAACTTGAAATGTCGGAGTATTTTGAGTGTAAACACTTAAATTTGGTATTTATTCTTCCTTTCGAGTGTCATGGCAAAGCATGCTGGGAAATAGAAATCCCAGCCCAGTTTCAGGTAAATTTAGGTTTGTCTAAATTAAAAGAAATAAGTTCATAAAACTCAAAACAATGAAACAATTCAGATTACTTAAAATGTGTCAGTTTCGTGAACTGAAAAGAAAATTAAGTTCTAAATACTCATAAAAGTTAATTTGATTGAACTAATTTGTTTAATTTGAGTTTGCCCCACTCAAACTAATTCATTATTTTGAGTGTTAGGGTTTACAGTGAATAAATTACATTAGAAAACATTCAAATAGAAAACAGTTCATTTAAATTGTAATAATACTTTAAAAAAATTGTATTATATTTTGGATAGTTTGACGGTAGTGTGTAAATTTATACACATCACTGTGTGATATGATACGTACCTTTAAAAACACCTCAAAATCCTTTCAAGGCTAGACTGATACATCAATCTACTTTAAAGGTAGAACTGGGTGACAAATGAACAAATCCTCAGTAATCAGATGTCATGTCACATGTCTTATATGGTCTACATTCAGACTTTCATCACAACACATGGTGTGCATTTAGTAGGAGTGTAAAAACGTATTGATGCATTTCCTTCTTTATCATATAAATGAAAATAATTACTACCTGCATGCTAAAAAAATAACCCGAAAATGGTGTCCAAATTGAAGATTTCAAGATTTACAATAAATGAATGCATCATTTAGGAAAACACTGTCAGAGCAAATATTTCCCTGAAAACAGGATATTGTGGCTCCTGTTCTTGACCTGATGTTGGAGATGATCAGACCAGCATGTTGTCTGCAACAATAGCAAGCAGGACAAAAGCTTTGTAGTAACTTTATTTGCTTTAATGGGGTAGAACATCCTTTCCCACCCCCTGTAGCTACAAACACTTCACTGCAGGAAGCTGTGGAGCTCATCCACGGCAGCAGTAAAACTCAACTGCTCAAGAATAGGACCTGATTTAAGCAGGTTTGAGTGACTCATCCTGCACCCACAAAGCCAGTTTGTGTCAAACAGGTTTGGTTTGACTTCTCAGGCATGACTGACAAGTCCAGACCAAGCAATTCTTTCTTACGCAGCAACTAATCTCTTTATACTGGCATAACAGACTGGTACTTTGCATAGCACAAAAATAACTAGTCATAACAGAAACAATAACTCTCATTCCTGAATAAATGACACTCTCTGCCAACTCCCTGACACTATATCACCTTCTGGCAGTACCACTGTTTGATTTTAAACGGCCCAACAACTTAAACAAACAGATAAAGCGGTTGAACCTGCCAACTTTGGAGAAACTCACTCATGATAAAATTGATAAGGCCGACAGTTGAGAAACTGGTCTTTGTCAAAGACACAAAGAAAACTTGTGCACTACATTAATGGCTAAATGCACAGAGCAGTAACAGCTTGATCTCTTTGTTCCTAATGACTTTACATAAGGGGTCGATTTAAGGGGTCAGCCATCCAGAAAGAGCAAAAACAGGGCTGTGCATTGCAAGGTCAAAATCAATAAGGGCAGCAGGGAAAGAGGGGGCGCCGTCTGTTAGCTTCATGGGGAGAGGTCAGATTTTAAGTTAGTTAATGCTGCCTTCACTTGCTATCGAAATTATCGTAAATATGAGTTTCCTAGTTGAAAATTGGACATGAACGCCCTCTCAAGTTTCCACGGAGATAATTTTGATACCCAAGTTCCCGAGATGGGTGAGCCACAAACTAGTTGTCAATGAATGGGACGCCAAATATAATTTTGGCTTTAATAAGATCTTCCCAATCAATAGGAAAGAATAAACCTGGGCCCTCTATGATTTATGTTCTTTCTGACAACAAAACACTTGAATGCGAAGAGTTCGTAATCATGACTTCAGAAGTGGGAAGTAGGAAATTTACGATAAAACATGAAGGCAGCATAAGAGCACCTCAGATGATGGGTCAAAAAATGTTGTCTATTTAGTTTTTTTTCTAGTGGCCTGATGTGTCAGACTGAACAGCAGGAACAAATTCAAGGTCATTAATAGTGAGACCAAAATATAGTGGCCAATAGTGTGCAATTTTATATATATAGGGTACAACGGGGCTAAAGGCGCCGCGGGGCAAAAGATGCCTTTTATTTTGTTTTCCTCTAAACCACTAGATGGCACAAAAACTTGCAGCAGCAAGAATGAAACATAATAAATCATAATAAAAATATCATAAAAATATAATTTATTGTTACTACTGTACATTAAATATTAAAGGATCTCCTTCAATGCTTTCAGAATTTTATTTTTTATAGTAATTTTGTTTCTGTATTTTTAAAATATATTTTTATATTAACATAGGTCTATTTTAATGACCGTATTGAACAAAAAATAATTTATCAAAATAAACAGAAAATAGTATAAACTTTTGCTAATTAGTGATTCTTTCCAAGTATTAACCTAGACATTATTAAAACATTATTTTAGCTAAAGTATTTGTATGAATACTGTGTGCCTTTTACCCCATGCTGGGGAGCCTTTTATGATTTATTTTCACACAAAATCTGTTACTTTATCAATGTTCAATACAAACAAAGAGTAGTTAAGATCAGTGAAAAGCACATTTTTTCTTAAGGTGTGCCTTTAGCCCTGTTGTACCATATTATAGTACCATATATATATATATATATATATATATATATATATATATATATATATATATATATATATATATACTGAACAAAAAAGTTAAGTGAATTGTCATGTTAAATCTATAGGCTATATATATTTATGTAAGTTATGTCAATGGATTGTTGTGATTTTTAATTATTTTACTCTTCATATTTTGAAAAGTCTAGGCTGTTTATAGGTTTCATTGTGACAACTTACCCCATGCTGTGTGGCAAGATGCCCCACTGTGGGACAATGTTTTCCTGAACAGAAACAGTGTTGAATCGTTTTTATGTGATGTGATGTGTAGAGAAATGGACTTTCAGAAATAAAACCCAACCATGGAAATATTCACTGAAGAAACTTGTGACTGGATGTTCCATGTACATCCTTTATCTCTGTACTGGGTGAATTCAGGGTCATTGGGACACTTTTTGCCATTAAGATGACTTGGAAAAAGCGTCCCAATCAACCTGAATTCACCCCTATGTGATTTATGGAAGGAAAAAAAAAAATCTACCGCTTGTTATTGGCCTACTATACCCTTTGTGAAAATGATGCTCTACCAGTTAGCATATGACAGCAGACACGCCCCCCTTTTGAATTCGAATTCAAAAAGAACGTTCGAGCACACATCTATAACGCCCTAAAACCTAGATAGATAGATAGACAGCTCACGATTTGAGACGCAGCCACCATACAGTTAATATAAATGTGGAGCACTGGCTCACAGCACCCCACTCGCATCCTCTTATGTAGGTCAGTGAGGAATGCAGTCCACTATAGTACGACACACAGCCTACTGTATATAACGAAACACCTTGAAACAAGCAGAGCACGTCCTCTACAGTGAATAACCTCGGCTTCAGGCAATCCACAAACAGTCATCAAACAATAGGAGAATACTTCCTCCTGACGCGAGATATCCGCCTGTAACCCCCTCCGCAATGCACCGATACACACCTCCATTCATTCACATTCAACGCCTCCGCCTGCTGCACTCACAAACCAGCGGTGACACGCAACTATTCACACCGCACACTTTAACACAACTCACGGACACAAAGACATTAATGTCTCTCACATAGTATGTGCGTATCCGTGAGGAATTTAAAGCGCGGTTTAAAAAAAAAAAAAATCAATTAATTACGGTCTCCCGCGAGAGCTATTAGGCAACAAATTGGGCTACACATTAAATTTAATTAGTACAAAATCATTTTGACAAGTAATGTTTCTTTGGGCCGAATTGTTAGCCTATCATTTGATATTTAATCAGTCAGTGATGTTGCTCAATAGTATTTAAACCGCACTGACACAGCAAATAAAGAACATCACGTTGAGACTGAGATTCACAAGTAGTCAGCA
Organism: Megalobrama amblycephala; assembly: GCF_018812025.1. NCBI lineage: Eukaryota > Metazoa > Chordata > Actinopteri > Cypriniformes > Xenocyprididae > Megalobrama > Megalobrama amblycephala. Next base: position 27,096,987 of record NC_063067.1, read on the forward strand.
CACGTTCGCGTTACCTTGAGAGATGATAGTGCATTGTCCGTCCAGCTCTCTGACCCTGAAGCTGCAGCATTTTCCCGTTGAGAACCCGCCCGCTCATTATGTCTCGCTCCGCTTTGTTCCGGCTAACATACTACGTACAGTATAACATCCCGCGGTTGCTTTCTGTGGCTCTTTGGAGGTTTGAATGAGAAGCGGCTCCCTCCGCAGAGCTCCTGGCTCACATTAAGAGAGAGAATGAGAGAGATAGAGGGGAGGAGAGGAAAGGAAACACCCCCAAATGTCCACCCCCTTCCATTCCCTTCCCTTCTCTTGTCTTTCTCTCCTCAGCGCAGCCAGCTGTGAGTCTCTCACTCAGACTGACTCAATAACCAAACCGCTAATGCCAGATACAATTACTGTATGAAGCATCATTCAGGTCTTCAGAGATTTCTCTGTAAAATGTGATTTATACTAGTTTGTAACAGGACTGAATCAAAAGAGTTTAATATGACTGAATTAACTAAATTGCAATTAAAGATTTGACTGAATCAATTGATATGGGTCAAACTGAAATTAATATAACTGAATCGAACAAATTTGACTGCAACTATATGACATTTCTCGTCATTTCTCGTTATCTCATGACCCTTAACTGCATGGGTTCACTGTTTTCATGTCTATTAGAAATCTTTCTTTTAAAGGGGACGTATTATGCCCCTTTTCACAAGATGTAATAGAAGTCTCTGGTGCCCCAGAATGTGTCTGAAGTTTCAGCTCAAAATACCCCAGAGATCATTTATTATAGCTTGTCAAATTTGCCCCATTTGGGTATGAGCAAAAACATGCCATTTTTGTGTGCCTTTAAATGCAAATGAGCTGTGGCTGCTTTCCAGAAGAGGGCGGAGCTTTAACAGCTCGTGCTTTGGTTGCTCAACAACAACAAAGCTGGAGAATCTCACGCAGCCAAAATGACAATTGTCAGTAATGGTGTTCAGCCTTACATTGTTACTAAACGTTTCTGAACGGTTAGTGGATACAATTATGTAGTTGCTGTGGAGTTGATTCAACTCATCGACTAGCATATGCCATCATGTTGATCTTTTGTGCAAATCCAGCGTTGAATTGACCTTCGTTTGTGAAGCAGTCTGGTGTAAAATCATGGGTGGAAACATGCAGATTAAGGGGCGGTAATATTATAATAAGATCTCCTTCCTATGTCACAAGGGGAGCGAAATCTGAGCGGCTCATTTTTTCACATGCTTGCAGATGCACTGGGGACCCAATTATATCACTTAAGCACGGAAATGTCAGATTTTCATGATATGTCCCCTTTAAACACATTACATAAAATATAATACCAATATCAAATGTGCAACTACAAGCCGTGTGACAAAATTATATACACACACACACTAAAATGTAACGCAATAACATTACATAATCATATCATGTATGATTCAGTCCTCTACTAGTTCTCAAAACAATAGAGTGATTCAATAACAACTGCATGGATATTGATATTGATTGAGCAAGTAAAATGCCTTCATGCTATTTTTGGTTTAAGGCAATTTTATTCACAATCTTATACAGATTTCTTGTTAAAAAGGTACTTTAGTTTTTATATATAAAGTTTTCACTTAGCTATAGTGCAAATTATGGGTCCAGGATAAAAACAGACATAAATCAACATGAATTTCCATATTTAAAGGTGCCCTAGAATTAAAAATTGAATTTATCTTGGCATAGTTAAATAACAAGAGTTCAGTACATGGAAATGACATACAGTGAGTCTCAAACACCATTGCTTCCTCCTTATATAAATCTCATTTGTTTAAAAGACCTCCGAAGAACAGGAGAATCTCAACATAACACCGACTGTTACGTAACAGTCGGGATCATTAATATGTACGCCCCCAATATTTGCATATGCCAGCTCATGTTCAAGGCATTGGACAAGGGCAGCCAGTATTAACGTCTGGATGTGCACAGCTGAATCATTAGACTAGGTAAGCAAGCAAGGACAACAGCGAAAAATGGCAGATGGAGCAATAATAACTGACATGATCCATGATATCATGATATTTTTAGTGATATTTGTGAATTGTCTTTCTACATGTTTCGTTAGCATGTTGCTAATGTACTGTTAAATGTGGTTAAAGTTACCATCGTTTATTACTATATTCACGGAGACAAGACTGTCTTATAACAATACAAGTCTGTATAATTCATAAACAACTTCATTCTTTATAAATCTCTCCAACAGTGTGTAATGTTAGCTTTAGCCACGGAGCACCATCAAACTCATTCAATCAAATGTAAACATACAAATAAATATCATGCTTATGTGATTAGACATGCTGCATGACGAACACTTTGTAAAGATCCATTTTGAGGGTTATATTAGCTGTGTAAACTTTGTTTATGCACTGTTTAAGGCAAGCGCAAGCTCCGTGGGCGGGGAGCGTGAGCATTTAAAGGGGCTGCAGCCTAAATCGGCTCATATTTAATGATGCCCCAAAATAGGCAGTTAAAAAAAATTAATAAAAAAAAAAAATCTATGGGGTATTTTGAGCTGAAACTTCACAGACACATTCAGGGGACACCTTAGACTTATATTACATCTTTTAAAAAGACGTTCTACGGCACCTTTAAAAATGTGTATGAGGTGTAGCTTTAAAACAATCTTTAAATTTTAAAGTTTATTAAAATGTGTCATTTTCATATCACTCAGAGGCTTGCTGTGTGTTTACATATTCTGTAAGGTATATACAGTCAAACCAACACTATCTCACGACCAATTCATAAGTACTTTACGAGGTGACCAATTCGTATGGATTCGTACGACCTCACTCGTATGAATTCATACAATTTGTCTAAACCCCAGTGACGGGTAGGTTTAGGGGCGGGGTTTGGGGTAGGTCATTCGTATGAATTCACACGAATTTGTTCAACTCGTAAAATAAGTATGAATTAGCAAAAACACATATCGATTTGTACGAGTAAGGTTGTATGAATTTGTACGAATTAGCTACCTCGTAAAATATGTACTAACTGCCGTGAGATCGGGTTGGTCAAACTGTTGGGAATTGGTTATTGACAAACCCATGCTGATTGATCACTAGTCTAACTATCTGTGGGATGTGTCTCACTCAATGTCAGTAGGGGTTACGGGGTTACTTTTTAAATCAGAACAAGCTCCAGGTAAATTAACTTCAACTGTCATATCCTGCCAACCATTTTAAGAGACAACGAATACACCAAACTGTGAAAATTACGTTGGCAGGCTTGGCTTTAGAAAAAGAAAGTTTATTACTGAAAAGACATAACAGTAGAGAGAGGGACTTTTCTCTGAACAAGAACAAACTGCACAGCCCTGTAAAGAGGACAGCAGTGAAAAGACACTCTTCTTCTCTATAGTCAATAGACTGCTTTTCTAAATGAACAGTCTGCTTGAAGAAAGCCAAGACTCTGTTGGAACCACTGAGACGATATCATGAATAAACCTTTAAGAACAGAGGATAGCCCAGAAAGAAAGGGACAAAGAGGGTCTTCTTCCATTGCACACACACACACACACACACACACACACACACACACACACACATCCCTGGTGTTGTTTAGCGCCTAGCCAGGTGTGGGTGTGTGTGGGTGTGTGTCTGATTTAAGGATGTGACAGACATGCTTGATTGGTCCTTTGGCAGCGTGCATAAAGACAGCAGCTGCAGGTGTGCCAGTCTCTTGCCCGCGGTGTTGCCTGGCACCAGGAGACGACAGGGAGAAAGGGCAAGAAACAAAAGGGACACTAATGAGCAAAGATTCCCGTATAATGAATGATTTCCCTCCCCTGCTTCTCTGATCTCCCTCTGAGATGGGGTGCTGTGGTCAGAGCATTGAGTCACCGTATCCAACACAGCTGTAATCGAGTCGTTGCGGTTTTATTGCACCCCGTAAATGTTTGTGGAGAACAGTGTGTCTGGTTTTAGCAATTACGGATGACCTGAGTGACTAATGAAGTTGTGTAATTCCAATAAACACCAGTATGTAAATGTACCAGTACGTAACTTGGCACAGACACTGTACTGTACTTAAAAGAGAAGTGTGTGATTTTGATGATGAAATGTTTTAGGAAAAAAAGCATCACTTTGACTATTGCTCATACTTGGTGTTAGTGATTTCAACAAGTACCTAAGAAGTATTAAAATGGTCATGTGAGTTGTCCCACGTTTGTGCTATACGGACATGAATGATCCAAATTTGCAATGTGTTGGAGAGAGGTGTGCTTATATATCTCTAAGAAATCAGATTAATGTTGCTGGCTGTCGAGCAATAAAATAGGCAAAAAAATTCAGTTACATGGAAGGAGGGACTCGATTCACATCTAGTGACCAGAATATCAGAGACTTGCATGTGGAGACTTTTGACCAGTAAGCAGACCTTTTTTCCCCCAGACCTGTAGCTGTCTGCATTTCCATCACGGTCTAAAGTACTGTGAAGATTAAGTCCGGTGACGTAGGACTGCGCACGACTTTCTAGTTCCTGCTGGATTTCGTCCTTTGCATATAAGCTTAATAAAGGCTGAACCTCGTCGTCGGTCCATTGGTTGTATTTTTTTAAATTCCATCATTGATTCGAATAGCAAACAACTCTTACTGCACGTGCCACAACAGACTTTTAAAAATGGTGGTTGAAATAAAAATGCTGCGTGGAGTCAACTAATCAAAATGCTGCATGAACTCAACCAATCAGCATGTTCAGCGCCCAAGTCCCACCTCCGAAAGTTCCTGAACTTTGAAAAAGTACTACTCCACAAGCAGGTACTTTCTGAGGGGGGGGATTTATACCTGAAACTTCATTAAGACCCTGGTTCCTGCAGTCGAAACACACCGAGTACCACCCCAAGTTTCCTGGGGAAAATTCAGAAGTAGCACACCTCTAACCTCTAACAGTCTTTCCATACCCCCTACTTCTCTCAGAATCTGTCCTCTAAGCAGTCCTAGTGGTTGACTTAATTGGCAACTGTGGCGATTGTTATGGCCCCTTCCTCAACATAATGGCTGGGCACCAACTGGAGACTTTGATTTCCCTGGGAAACTGTCAGTGTACAAGAGATGAAAGAGCAACTGAGGAACACTGGGGAGACGTGGGAGTCCTCATCCACCTTATCTAAAACTCATGAGCAACCACTCCCTGTCCTATTCACTCCCTTCTTTTAAGAGCTGATGCCCTTGGCAACATAAGAGTATGAAAGACATAAGGAGCAAACAATCATATAGACTTGCAAGGACGACCACAATATGATTAAATAAATGAGTATCCCTGACTTGAAAGTATGAGAGTGGATGGACTTATTCCATGTGTGAGTGTGCGGGTGAACGGACCAACTCCCACCAATCCACATGTTGGCTTTCAGTGTGTGAGTTAACATTTCTCTGCTGCCAGTCTACCCTCTGCAGTGCACAATGAGATCCATTGTAGGAGGGCAAAGTGCTGCCTGATGAAGAGCAGACTATATTATATTAACACATTTCCTTAGATACACCCAAAATCTTTGACTTTTCTGGAACACCCCAAATGGAAGTTCATCATTTGAAAAATCCAAACCATTCAGCCCATAACTCCACCTCAAGCAAACTTGGCCACTTTTGTTCTGATAAAGCACACTGAAAATATGGCCTCTGCATATTTGTGTCTCTCCTCCCATGAGATCTGTACAGTCTCAGAATAATGGGCTCAAGAACTTGCCATGGTTAGATAGAGTTTCCATGTCTACATTAGGTGTGTATGATCAACAGTCAATGTTTTCTTTGGAGCCTCTGAGTCCTCCAGTGTGGCCCATAACCCAAGAGTACAACCAACGTCCAGATATTTTTAAAGCTGACTTCCTTCACTGTATGATGTGGCCATTAAACCCTCCCTGTCCCTGTTTAATAACATCAGCAGTAAAGGGAGCATCATACCCCTTGGTAAGAATTAGTTCCTTCTCTCTTTCAAACATCACATAATGTTTTATCTTAAAACACATCTTGATACGGCATGACAATTTCAGCTATAAAGGAATGACTGCAGGAGATATATTTGCTCAAGTAGTAAAATACATTAAGCGAAGCATGCAACTTCTATGAGGAAACTTGCGTGAATGCTACGGACCAGACTGCTGCGATTGCCAACTTCCATCTGACATAATTAAATAGTTGCATGAAATAAAATCTCATAAAGTTGTTTTACAAAAGAAAGACAACACAGCTTCAAAGTTAGCTCATATATTGTAGATAGAGCACAGCTGAACATATTCCACAGCACTGAAGAGGAATTCATAGAGAATAGCTTTAACAAGAAGCTATTTCACCCTAATTCACAACTTTCCATTGTAAATGACAGTAAAACTGACCTCAGGAGAAGGGGGGGGGGGGGACTTTAAACACTCTACTCTACTAAGTCTATTGCCACTGTCTATGCTGTGGTCAGACAGAAGAGCCAAATCCAGGGCTACTCCAGAACACTCCAATCTCTTTAGCAGGAGCCGCTGAACTTTGTCTGGTTGACTGCTCTGCTTTGTTGGGCGTTTCTTGTCCCACTTAGTCCTTTTATGAGAGAAAGGGGAGCTGATGTGACTGAGTGGCTCTCCCACAGGGTATTTTAAAGAAGGGTGAGTGTTGGACTAGCCTTAGCAGGTGGACAGAAAGAGAGAGAAGGAATGATGCATGACGGCTTACAGGAGACTATCAGAGAGTCCCAGCAGGAGGAAGGGGAACCTCTAGGTTTCATATGCATTTCAGACCCCTTAAGATCTCATTGTTTGACCCTGAATGTGTGAAAAGTGGGATTGTGAATTTGTTTGTCTTCTTTCTCAAATCCTTCTTGAAAATGTAAGCGTGCAACATTTTTTGCAATTTTGAAAGTTGTGTCAGAAGGAAAGTTGCACGTTTCAGTCTGTTCCTCGTACAAAGTTATCACATGCTGAAATATATAGTTGTTGTGGGCTACATTTTTGCGCTTTTAGAATCTTGACAGCCCCTGCTTTCATTGTATGGAAAATTAACAGCATGAATACAGTGAAAAAATATCTACCTTTGTGTTTCACAGAAGAAAGTGATGCAATGATCATGGCACTTACTCAGTTTAAACTCTGGAAAAACACATCTGCAAATCTTGAAGGAGTTCCTCTCCAATTTCACTTCCACTCTCCTTTGCTCAATATTGTTTTGCATGGCCCCTCCGCACGATTATTCACCTGGCCCACCCAGACAGCTTGGACAGAGAAGTGGTCCTGAGTGGGACTAGTTGAATAAGAGTAATCCTTTTGATGTTGTTACAGCCTTCAAAACTTCAGTTGACTATGTGGCCATTCCACCCCACTTTGGCCTCTCATATTTTAACAGAGTCGTGAAATTCCCCAGAGCAAACTGTTAAGCTGAGGAGTGACAGGAGCTGATAGATTGGGTTTCTTCACTGAGTCCAGTAAGGTTGAGATACAGAAAGTGTGCAATTCCAAAGTCCAGCTGAAGAATTCACAGACAGTTTATTTCACAGCCTAATTTTCAAGTCTAACAGATACCTTCACCAAAGAGAGCACCACAGACGTCAACACTATTCTGTGTGAAACAACACTTGATCATTTTTGTTCCATCGGCAGCTCTTCAAGAGAGGAAGCCCTTGCTTCTATTATGACATACAGTATTTTAATTTTGAGCAAGTGAAAGGAAATGTGTCACCTGTACAAGAGTTAGGGATAAAATTGTGTCTTTAACCACTTAGTTTGTTATGATTGCAAAGGTCAGAGCATTTACATGGATGTGCGTCCATCTCAAATTGGGCCAAGATAGAGGCCTTAACTTCATTCTCAGTTCTTCACGTCATCACCATTGTGTCTAGTCCTCCAAAGCAATTTGGTCTCACATTAAGATTTTGCTGGTATGTCGAGAGATTTGCAGACTACCCCAGCCCCCCTTAAAGCACCAGCTTTCAGGACATTCAGTTGTGCCAGCTTCTCTAATCACTCTTGACCCCTTCCATTCAGATCACACTCCTTTGGTGAGCTGAGAGGGGATTAGAGACCTTCCGGATCATTCAGCTCCAGAATACATGCGCATTTATTTTGCAATCTTAGAAAAAGGACCATGGGCAGTTGAGGAGGGGGGGGGGGGGGGCAGGGGGGGTTTGCACAGTCCCAGCAGGAGGGAGTCTCTGCAATAGAGGCAGTCAGGCAGGCAAACTCATATTACTTTTACTCTAACAGGGTGCCATGGCTGATGCCAGAGATGGTGTCCAATCTAAAAATGTTTCTGGGCCGGAAAAATTGCCTCAGCACAAGCCCCTTAGGGACAGCTCACCCAAAAATGAAAATTCGGTCATAATATACTCACCTGTCATGAAGTTTGTTCACATGACATACAAGAACCAATTAGGTTGGATGTTAGTAGATGTTTGAGGTGCTGGTCTCTAACCAGGGCTTGTTAACATTGGTGACCATGGAGCAGGATACTATCCTTACCACATAAAACAAAAATAACTTAGTCAGGTTGTGATGACACAACTTCTGCAGTTCCCTTTTCCTTGTTTGTTCCAAGCAGATGTATCTTTGAAATGTAACGTTGTGATTACAACACACAAAATGCATCTATTCCAGCTTTTCTTTTGCTTTAATTTTTGACTTATTTCTGTGTATCTATAGTTTTGGGACAAATGAGCACTATCTGAGTATCTGAGACTCGGCAAATGGAGAAGGAATCATTGGTATATATAACGTGGCAACCTTGAGGAGCCCATAATGATGATTCTGGAAAAAAAAGCCTTCTGGGTAATGAATAAAGCAGCATGGTGATGCAATAGCCACAGTATACTACAGACAGAGAGAAACGCGCTTTAGAGCCATTTAAACACAGCTGTTGATAGACCAACCAGACGGTAATAATATAGTAGAGCCTGCGCTCTGCTGTTCTTTTCCATTTGGGACTTTTTCACTTTCATGTTTCCCTAAAGGTCAATTTCTTTAGGAGTAACACCAAATCTCATTGAACAACCTGTCACAATTTTTTTCTCCCAAAAGTCTGGCCCAAATTCAAAAAATCTCTATGGGAGCATATATGATTGACAGCATTCCTGGCTAATGACAGCATTTCCATCACTCAATCCCCTTGTCTCACAAGTCAGGACATGTTCTAGACGAAATGGGGGGTTGTCAAGCTTCATCCACATGAAGCATTAGCCTCCCACTAGTCTTTACTGACCGACAACCTTCAGCCTATGTGGAGGAGTGGTGGGTTTGTAAGGGTCACTTGACTCCTTTCCAGAATTCACCTGAGATCGTGGGAGAGATGTCAGAGGAGTCATGCCTCAGGGCATGATGCGAGGTCAACACCACTGTATCAGCAACATGCCAGCACAGCTAAACGCTCTGGGAGAGGATGGGAAAACAAACCGTAGAAAGAGACAAAGGAATCTGCATTTTACTGCATTTGAGGGCGTTGATGAAACCACTAGATTCATATACTATTCTGAAGTACGTATTGTTATTTGATTAGCTCTGCTTCAAATACTAGTTTCACTGCCTATATAGGCAGCATCCTAACCACCACGGAACCTCATTAGTGACTGATTTAGGATACTCTACATCAGCAGCAACTAAAAAAAAAAAAAAAAAAAAAAAAACACCATTTTAATTGAAGGAGGGACTTGGCATGTGGATAACCACCTAGCAATAACCCAAAACACCCTAGTAACTACCCAGAACACCTTAGATCAGGGATGGGTAACTTTGGTGCTGGAAGGTCGCTGTCCTGCAGAGTTTAACTATAACCCTAATAAAAACACACCTGCCTGGAGCTTTCTAGTAACCCTGAAGACATTAATTAGCTTGGTCAGGTGTGTTTCATTAGGGTTCGAGCTAAACTCTGCAGGAGAGCGACACTCCAGAACCAAAGTTGCCCATCCCTGCCTTAGATACTCTAAAGCAATGTGCCAACAACCACTTAGATTAACTTAGCAACCACACTGCAATGCCCTGGCAACCACCCATATTTCCATAGCACAGTGGTTCTTGACCTTTTTTGACTCCAAGGACCCCCATTGTCCAGTACAATGAACAATATTCAAAGGCCCATTAGGCCTTGTTTTGTTTTCAAATCTTATGGACACTCCTAGTTTTTGTTTTCACTTTTCAACCAATATAACAATTAAGACTCCTTTCCAGAATTCTCCTGAGATGGTGGGAGAGATGTCAGAGGAGTTGTGCCTCAGGGCATGATGTGAGGTCAGCACCACTATATTAGCAAACATGCCAGCACAGCTAAATGCTCTGGGAAAGAACGGGAAAACAAACCAGTGAAAGAGACAAGAAATTTGCATTTTACTTCATTTGAGGGACAGTAGGAGATGAAACCACTAGATTCATACAGCACAAGTGTTTCTGAAGTACACAACATGAAGAAAAGACAGCTATTTTATTAATAGCTATTTTTAAAAGCTATTTTATTAGCTTCAAAAACAAGCTTTGCTGCCTACATAGGCAGCATCATAACCACCATGGAGCCTCAGTGACTGATTTGACTCCACACTGGCAGCAACTCCACAAAAATAGTGCTTTGTATGATAAATTCAACTCAGAATTGTTTGCAATAGAGTTTGCTGTTAGTATGTTGCTAAGCTTGGGACAATACCTGTATAATAATAAATACTTGCCAAAAGAATACATTTTTAATTACACTAAACAATTTATTATTTTTTAAAATCAATTATTTACAATATAGATTGGAATGTAAGTTTATATCACCATCTTGGACTTATTTCTGCTATGCATTATAGGACTGCCTATATCACAAAAGATTTACACTGCCTTACAATTTGGTTAAGACAAGGTATCTCAAAAGAAAGTATAATTAAGATGCCTAGCTTATGGAACAGCCTTTGCATCAGGAACATGACTATGATGTGAGAATGCTAACTCGGTAGGCAGCTCACTAGGCTTTGGGACAAAGCGGTACAATGAGAAAATGTGACTGAGCAGCACCACACTGTGAAATCATCATATAGTAGCGAAAAGGGTTGATGGAAACCAACAAAAAAAAAAAGGGGACAGTGGGACAAAGAGAAATACAGAGGTGGAAGCAGACAGCGCAGATATAATATTATGACATGCCGACTGGGTCTGAACAACAGCCAGAGGCACACGGCTCACAGGGTCAACTCCTCAACACAGATAAGAGCTTTGTTTGACTGCTCGTCACCACCTCTCCTCTACCTCCATCTCTCCACGCTCTCATCTGTCACTCCAAACCAGAGACTGACTATTTCTCAAGCCAGTGGACAAGGCACAATAAAAGAGAAAAGCAATTGTGCTTTTCCATACAGTGTCTAGACAATGGTTTTTGAAATTTTTGGCATTTGAAATTCATTACTGGTTTTTATTACTAAGGCAAGCTTTACTGTTAGCCTACTAATGCTATAGGGTTAGCACAATAGTACAAATTATGTCCAAGAGTTAGTACATAACATTGTATGAATAAATGTGAATTTATAGAAAATTAGATTTTTAAAAATCATTTTAATTAAAGGGGGATAGTGGATAGCCACCTAGCAATCACCCAGAACACCCTAACAACCACTCAGGACATACTAGAAACTCCATAGCAACATGCTAACAACCACTTAGATCAAGAGGCGCACTAACAATTGTTATAGGGGCATCCTTGTTAGCGCACCCACCTCCCATTCCAGAAATGTCGGTTCGAAATGTGCTTGGAGCAGTGTGAGAAGAACCGGAGGGGTTACATTAGCATCATGTTGACACGCATGACAACAGTCAAATGATGTGGCCAGATGGGGTATTTTGCTCAAAGGCTCCAGACAAAGGAAAGAAGGCAGAGAATCAGCCTTATGCAAGTTTGATTGCCAGGATATATATAGTCACTCTTTGTAAAAAAATGTTCAATGACGTACCGAAAATTCTAAGTCATTTACGTCGTCATCACCTGGGTGTTGATAGCGTGTGAGCGCATCTCACATTGCTATCTGTGTTTAAACGAAACTCATTTAAATCTTGCCAATTTAAACATTTATCCGTAAGACGCGAAAGAGAGCTTGCGTGCTCTGTGAGGAGATGTGTGTGTTCACTCATCCGAATTCAGCATGTTCATGGAGAGCCGCGTCACAGCATGCAAATACTCTCGCGCAAATTTCAAGTCTTGCACATAAACGGACAAATTCACACAAAAATTATGTCAACATGCCCATCTCAGCGAGTACCTAACACACATAGTAGGTTATGTCTCAAGAGAAAAACGAGACAGACAGTGCATGTGTATCAGTATCAGTGTACTGGATCTTGGAATTATGTCTTAAAGGGACAGAAGTCTAATATTCCTGCATTTTGTTTATTGTTAATCAAAAGACGAAGAAATCACTCTTGACTGAATAGCTTTTAACTTAATGTTTCATCTATATTTAATTATTCAAATTAGTTTTTTTTTATGCAGTTATTTTATATTTGATTATCTTTTTCAATTTCTGTATCTGAAAACTATTGTTAGATAGTTGAAAAACCTGTAAAGCATTGTTTTTTTTTTTTTTTTTTTTAAATGGGTGCTTTGGTGTACATAAATGTATGAATTATATTAAATCATATCATTTGGTTATTTAATGACCTTTTTTTTTGGAAAGACATCTAAATTCACCTTGAAGAATATAGTTTTGTGAAAATCACACTTTGATGGTTTACTTTGTTGTATATAGGCAATGATGGCAAAATGGATGTGTTAAACAAGATAAATGGTATATGCTTAATTTCACGATAAGTGTGATTAATCACGAATAAGGCTGCGCGATTAAATCTATTGACAGCGCTAATATGCATTTATATATATGTACATACATGTGTGTATGTACATGTATATATATATATATATATATATATATATATATATATATATATATATATATATATATATATATACACATATACATATATACACATACATACATATATATATATATATATATACATATATATATATATATATATATATATATATATATATATACATATATATATATATACATATATACACATATATACATATATATATACATATACATATATATATATATATATATATATATATATATATATATATATATATATATATATATATATATATATATACACACATACACACACACACACACACACACACACACACACACACACACATACACATACACACACACAGGGCCTAAAATTAACACTCGCCAAGCACCAAATGCAAGCCGCCAGATGGCCGGTAACATTTTTATGAATTCTAACAATGTAATGTTGTGAGAATATGAACGTGAACAAACAAGAACGACATTCGGGACAGTTGACAGTCAGTGCTGCATCATCACTAAAGTTTAACCCTTTCCACTGTAAATATTCAAGCTCTAGAACACAAGAAAGGGAATTCAATACTCAAGCGCTATGTGGAAAGTTCAACATCCGAAACATCCGAATTGCCTGCCCTGAAAGTTGCATTTCTGACAAGTAAATACAAATTCACGCAAAAATTAAAATCTCAGTGAGTATCTTGCACATAGTCCGATAGTTGGTTATGTCTTCAGTTGAAAAAGAAGACGCATGATCCGTGTGTGCATTCGCTCTTAAAGTGACAACATCCTAATAATCCTGCTGCAGTCTGTATTTTCAATGTTAAACAAACAATAAAGGGAGGAAAAAAAAAAAAAAAAAAAATCACTCACTTCGTTAGAACTTTAAAAAGGATATGAAGACTACGCAATGTTATTTATTTGATTAGACTACTTTATTAAATTTCTGTACCTGCAAACTACTGTTAGACCTGCCTGAAAAGCACTGTATCTTTGTTGTATTATATTTATTTGTGCTATTGCTCGTAGTTTGATTATTTCTTTTTTTATTACTGACTGTTTACTTGTCTTTACAAATATAGGCTGTTAAAATTATATTAGTTAAGCTAGTAGTTTTAGCCGTGGTATCGAAATTGGAATAGAGGATTTGCGAACTTTCACTAGCATCTAAAGTATTGGTGTCATAAAATATCATAGAGGTGGCAAAAAATACACATAGTACACATCGTCCACGACTGGATATTTGCATACTTGCAGGAGAAAATCTCCTCAGAGATATTGGAAGAGGTAGAGCAAGAAATCCACATAGCACTTTTGGTTTAAAAGGTTTATTTGAATAGAGATGCTCCGCTGAGCTAGAACACCATCAGGGCATTCTGAAGCCACTAATGACAAAAGCATTCACAGCATGAGGAGTTTTAGTCTGGAAAACCAAGCCCGGATATTTGCTGCGGCTTCCGAGGTGGCGAGAAAAGTTGGAATAAAGAGGAAAAAAGTGCCGGCTTTGGTGAACAACGTCTGTAAAGTGTGTTTAAAAGTATTTTTGTTTCCACGACAAGTGGCAAAATGACTGACGTAAAATCTTTTGCAAATAATAAGTTTCAACTTTGCTGGAATATCTACATAGTGATGACAGATACTTCAATATGAATACAGCAGATGGGAGTAATATCAAACTTTCCAATATTAAGTTTTCTGATACATAGCCAAAAACACAATCAAATGATAATGCAGTGTCACCGCTGGAAGACTGACATGTGGGTTAATTGGAGAATTAATTAGCTTTTCTATCTTCAGAGAAAACAAATGACTGTAAGAACTAGGCCAAATTGTTAATAATTAATTCATAAATATGTTGTTAATTAGTACAATTTATCTATCAAATACTGTTATCTTAACAAAAGCTTGATGTTTCCCCAGTGTTGACACAAGTAGAAGCACAGCTTTGTATTAAGACAATGGTCGAAAAGTATATTTATATAAATAATTAGATTCAGATGATATAGGCCTATCTGAACAAAGGCCTGTCCTCACACCAATGGAAGTTCAACTGTATATTACATGGCACATTTACTATCATCACTGGATCTGGTTCCTGGTCTTTGTTATTTTTGCTCTCAAAAAGCAGTATAGAAATTTTCATTAAATTTTCATGGGTTTCAAAGTGATTTCCCTCTCACTTGAACACAACATCATAATGACAGGAAAGAGAATTGATTTCACGGTGACACGAGCAAAGCAGTCAAGACCCCTGGGCAGGTACACAAAGACTGTCTGAGAGGAGCGGAATAAAAACAAAGGTCATTTCAATCACAGGGTATAATATTAAATATAAGAAAATAATTTAGTAATTTTTTAAAAATGTTTATTTCTAAATTTTATATTATATATTTTTAATGGAATATTTTATTTTTGAATTTTAAAAAATAAAAAATAAAACTACCATTCAAAAGTTCAGGTCAGTAAGTTTTTTTTTTTTTTTTTTTTTTAAAGAAACAGCTACTTTTATTCAGTAAGGACACAATGTGACAGTAAAGACCTTTACAAAAAAAGATTTAAATACTTTATTAAACCAGATGTTATTTTAAAATTATAATAATATTTCAATAGAATTACTGTTTTTACTGTATTTTTGATTAAATAAGTCCAGTCTTTGTGAACATGAAACATTTTCACACTCGTTTTTAAAAATCGTACCGACTCCAAACCTTTGAACGGGGTAGTGTGTGTGTATATAGTGTGTATGTAAATGAAAAATAAATGTATTTTATTATTATAATAAAATGACACTTTTTCTAACAGTTATAAATACTGAATACTGAATACTTAGGACCATGTGATATTTCAGTTTTTCTTTTTTAATAAATCTGCAAAAATGTCATCAATTCTGTTTTTTCTGTCAATATGTGTACATTAGTGAGGAAAAAAATGAACTTAAATGATTTTATCAAATGGCTGCAATATAACAGAGTGAAAAATTTAAGGGGGTCTGAATACTTTCTGCACCCACTGTATATATTAAAAAAATGTTAGAAAAAGTGTGTATATATATATATATATATATATATATATATATATATATATATATATATATATATATATATATATATATATATATATAATTATATAAAATTGGTTGCTTTTTTCCAACCAAATACACATTATTTATGCCACAATTTACATATTACAGAAGTATGCACTCAATAAGATGAGTACATCATATAAATTTAGATCGCAGATTCAACATTTTCCTCCAGCTCACCCACAAACGTCCCCTCCACATCTCCACAGGGGTAAAGAGCGCTGGCTAAAGAGGGCACGCGACAGACAAAAGCTCTCCAAGCTTATGATCACTTTGATGACAACAATGAAGCTATTCTCCTGCAGACCGCTACCCCTGCCCATCTCACGCCTTTTAGTGTTAAATTAGTGTGTGCTCATTCTCTGTCTGTGGGACAGTTGTTGCCATGGAAAATGTGTGTCCTTCCCAATGCCCCAGAGAACCTGTGTCCATTCTATTTTGATTGGTGATGGCGTGGGAGAGAGGAGATAAGGTTTGTCACCCACTGAACCACCTTCAGCTTTACCTCCATAAAACGTGAGGTCACCACTGGCCTCATAACAGAGAACTTTTACTTTTCTCTACGCTATACTGTCATTTTACAACCCATGAAGTAGAACTGGACCAAAAAAAGGCAAAAAATTGGGCAGATTATTTATTTATTGTTGTTTTTTTTAATTATATATATATAAAAAAAAAATCTGACAATGAAATTTGTGAAGATAAAAAAACTCTAACTCAATCATGTATTAATTATGCTTTTAAAAATAAAGGCAAGACACTAGAAGTAAAAGGATTTTTTTGTTGTTTTTTTTTTTTTTTGAACACATGCACACTGGTCTTGTTAATAATTTTGTGATTTTGGGCCATTTTGCTTTCATAAGAGGTCTTCTTTCAGACTAGTGGAAAGAAAACATTCAAGACACCCATTTTATTGCACTTTATCCGTTTGCTTCTGTAGCACTTTCATACACCAACCTTTACAGGTTTTTTGCTATCTACATTCACCGGCCACTTTATTAGTCACACTGCTTATTAACCCAAATATCTAATCAGCCAATCACATGGCAGCAACTCAATGCATTTAGGCATGTAGACCATCTGCTGAAGTTCAAACTGAGCATCAGAATGGGGAAGAAATGTGATTTAAGTGACTTGAATGTATCATGGTTGTTGGTGTGAGACGGGCTGGTCTGAGTATTTCAGAAACTGCTGATCTACTGGGATTTTCACTCACAACCATTTCTAGGGTTTACAGAGAATGGTTTGAAAAAGAGAAAATATCCTGCGAGCAGCAGTTCTGTGGGTGAAAACAGCAAACTGAGGCTACAATTAACACGGGACACCAAAACTGGACAATAGAAGATTGGAAAAACGTTGAGTCTGACATTCAGACGGAGGGTCATAATTTGGCATAAAGCACATGAAAGCATGGATTATCCTGCCTTGTATCATCATTAATGCTGCTGTAATGGTGTGGAGGATATTTTTTCTTGGCACACTTTGAGCCCCTTAGTACCAACTGAGCATCATTTAAACACCACAATCTACCTGAGTACTGTTGCTGACCATGTCCATCCCTTTATGACCACAGTGTTCTGATCTACTTCCAGCAGGATAACACACGGTCACAAAGCTCAAATCATCTCAAACTGGTTTCTTGAACATAACAATGAGTTCACTAATGACCTCCAGCACCTTAAAGAAGAATCTGAAAGAAAAAGGAGGTCCAACCCAGTGCTAACAAGGTGAGTGTATATTCTGAAGGCTTTACAGAGGGGTTTGTTCATATATCATTTGATATATAATTGATTTGTATAACATTTTTTCATAGAAAACATGATGTTGTACAGTATTTTCTGAATTGAGTTATGAAAAGAGAATCCCCTTGGTAAAAACCTTTAAAGGTGCTAAAGAGGATGTTTTGTTTTATACATTTTTGCAATATTACTTGAAACTGTCTTTACTAACTGATAAAAGACTATTTATTAGGTGCACTGAAAGGAATAATATTAATATTATTAAAGGAAAAATATTAATATTATTGGCTGATGTTTTTAAGGTAGGGCCTTAAAAACATCAGCCAATCGTTTACGCGATCATCGCGTAAACGATTGGCCCTCTGGCTTGTCAATCACTGCCGTGACGTTCCTAGTGAGAGACGAGCGCGGCTGCGCGCTCCAGTAACTTTCCACACTCCACAGGCACTGAATGCAATGTTTTTGTCAGGAGACAGGAATAACAACTGCAGATTATGAGTTACCTGCGGTGAGTCCGACATAATGAATCCAAAAAACACGACACAGCGAATGCCGGTGGTAAACACTCGTGTTCCAATACTCGTGCACGAGTTTTGGGAGGCGTTCCTTTGAAATGAGCTGTGAAGGAGGGGGGGTTGTTCTTACGCATGCGCTCATTTCAAAAACTCACTAACTAACAGTTTCTCAGTCGACGAAAAAATCCTCTCTATCACCTTTAACTCTAATATGACACCTAAATGAACCAAGAATTTTGAACCTGGATTTATCCAATGTTTAGTTTTCTGTTCTGGAAATCTGTGCAAATAATGCCTAATTTACATATTTAAACATTGTAACTTGTAGTACAAAACAATTGTCTTAAAGGATTAGTTCACTTTCAAATAAAATTTTCCTGATAATTTACTTATCCCCATGTCATCCAAGATGTTCATGTCTTTCTTTCTTCGCTCGAAAAGAAATTAAGGTTTTTGATGAAAACATTCCAGGATTATTCTCCTTATAGAGGACTTCAATGGCCTCCAGACGGTTGAAGGTCAAAATTACAGTTTCAGTGCAGCTTCAAAGGGCTCCCAGACAAGGAATAAGGGTCTTATCTAGAGAAACGATCTGTCATTTTCTACAAAAATACAAATGTATATGCTTTATAAACACAAATGATCACCTTGCACGTGCTTCCGCTTTCCGTATTCTTCAAAAAGCTTACGCTGTATGTCCTATGCCTTCCCTATTCTACTTATGGAAGAAAACGGACCTGACGTCGTGTACGTTCCGTAAGCAGAATAGGGAAGGTGTAGGACATACAGTGTAAGCTTTTTGAAGAATACGGAAAGCGGAAGCACGTGCAAGGTGATAATTTGTGTTTAAATTATCAAGAAAATTTTATTTGAAAATGGACTAATCCTTTAAATGTGCTGTGACTAATCAGCCCTATCCATTAGATAAAATGTTACCCTATTGACATGTGGTGACTTGCTTTAATCGTTCACAATAAAAATAAAAATCAGTATGCATACTACCATGCATCCATCACATGTACGCGTTTATATCGGGTTCATGCATTAATAATCGAGTGTTTGCATGTTGTGGTGTATTATTAACATTCAGGAGTGAATTCTCCCAGACGACAGAGCAGTGCTGGAAAATGAGCTGAAGTCAGAAACGTGCAGGTTACACCCAGAAAACACACACAAACACACCATAGCTGACTGCTGCATGACCCCCAGAGACCGTCCTGCAGTATCAGAGGTCCCGCGCTGTGTCGGGGCAGAAACACACACACACAGGGTGGAGGTACATTACGCGTGCTGGCTCAAATTAGCAGCGCATGTCTGATCGTCGTATTGAGTCAGGGAAACCTTGACTGATTCCAGCTGTTGAAATGACCTCATACCCACCGGCTCTAAGATAGCACAGGACCTAATGACTCATCCCGGTTACGCCTTTTCACTATCAACCCCAATTACCCCCCACGACTAACTGCTCCCACTCACTAAATTAACTCTGACAATGGCACATTACAATCGAAATCACCAGCGAACAACATCAGAATGCCATCATTAGACCTCAATTAACCTCTGGACGGGAAACATGTTGAAACACAGCAGAGATTCAAATGTCATTTGTGAACAAATCAGCTGATTCAAAAAGAATGAAAAACATAAATCACCAGATAAAGTCAGTGACAGCTAAATCTCTGAAGAAAATGGAAGTGGTGCTTTCCTGTGGAAAACCATACATCTTGATGCTAGGATTTTATGACAATGACAATATATTTTTATTGCTTATATATAAAAGCAATAAGAAAATATGAAGTCTGTGCAGTTGTGACATTATGCCAAGTGCACTTACACATGTTGTCCTGTAGAGGGAGTAGGAGGCAAGTTAACAGAGCCTGACCTTTATAAAGCCTTTGACTGGGCTGTGACCTCATTACTAACCACAATGCCGAGCTTCTTCATGTATTTCCACAGCATCACTACAGGACTACACGCTGATGAGCTTCTCTTCTTGAACTCTTTGAGAAATGAGGCTAGGATGTATGACACCCACATACAAGACTCAGAGCCAATAGTACTGTGAATATCCTTGTTTGTCTTCATGCATATTCTTCACATAGATGAACAGCCTCCACATTACCACAACAACAGCATCGCTGCTGATATGTTTGGGCCTAAATCAGATCTTCCACAACAGTCGCATGAACTCACATGCTAATGTATTCCCTGATATGTGCGAATATGTGCAGTCATGCAGAAAACACAAACACACATGCGTACAGACACACAGATGATGTGTAATCAGCTCAAGCTCTGGGGAGTCTGTGGAGTTCAATTGTCTATTCATCTGATCCGTCGTGCCACAGGCAAACACAAGGCCTGGAAGCTGTAATTCTCTCTTTATCCATGAGGTGATGTTTGCCTCCATCTTTCCCGGTTGTGACTCATGTCACGCCTCAGTACTCTAAAAACATTCTAGTTCACTGTGTCATTGTTTTTAAATCAGTAACAACACTGGTTTGGATTGATTTTCAGTAATACAGTTCAAGTTAAATACAAATGTAATAGATAAACTTGAAAAGATGCCTTAGACAACAGGCATATATATATATATATATATATATATATACCGGTATATATATATATATATATATATATATATATATATATATATATATATATATATATATATATATATATAATTAAAAATAAAATGATATAAATATAGAAATGTCTTGGCTACTAATAAATACTAAAACTTAAAATTAAATAAAAATTCAAAATAAAAGCCTATTCAACACACACACACACACACACACACACACACACACACACACAACCGCTCAAAAGTTTGGGATCAGTAAGAATTGTAATGTTTTTAAAAGAAGTTTCGTCTGCTCACCAAGGGTGCATTTACTTAATTAAAAATACAGTAAAAACAGTAATATTGTGAAATATTATTACAATTTAAAATGACAGTTTTCTATTTGAAAATATTTTAAAATGTAATTTATTTCTGTGATGCAAAGCTGAATTTTCAGCATCGTTAATCCAGTCTTCAGTGTCACATGATCCTTCAGAAATCATTCTAATATGTCAATTTGCTGCTCAAGAAACATTTGTTTACAATTGTACAAAATATTTGTGTACAATATATTTTTTTCAGGATTCTTTGATGAATAGAAAGTTCAAAAGAACAGTGTTTATTTGAAATCTAATCTTTTGTAACATTATAAACGTCTTTACTGTCACTTTGGATTGATTTAATGCATCCTTGCTGAATAAAAGTATTAATTTCTTTAATTTCTTTTCAAAAAAATAAATTAATAAATTAAAATTCTTACTGACCCCAAACTTTTGAACGGTAGTGTAAAATGTTACAAAAGCTTTGTATTTTAGATAAATGCTGTTCTTTTGAACTTTCTATTCATCAAGGAATCCTGAAAAAAAAAAAAAAACATACACAACTGTTTTCAACATTGATAATAATAACAAATATTTCTTGAGGAAACTAATCATCATATTAGAATGATTTCTGAAGGATCATGTGACACTGAAGACTGGAGTAATGATGCTGAAAATTCAGCTTTGCCAACACGAGAATAAATTACTTTGTAAAATATATTCAAATAGAAAACAGTTATTTTAAATTGTAATAATTTTTCACAATATTACTATATTACTGTGTTTACTGTATTTTTAATTAAATAAATTAAGCCTTGGTGAGCAGACAAAACTTTTTAAAAACATTAAAAATCTTACCGATCCCAAACTTTTGAGCGGTAGTATATATTTATAATATATATATATATATATATATATATATATATATATATATATATATATATATATATATATATATATATATATATATATATATATATATATATAAATATATATATATATATATATATATATATATATATATATATATAAAAAATTGGTTCAAATCCCAGGTCCACTAATAAATAAACATGACAACTCAAATCAACAGTTTATTTTTTAATCACAGAACACAATTAATGCCTCATAAATGTAGTTTCTTAAGATTATAGATTATATTGAGATTAAAGATTAAGATTAAAGATTATGTTGAATTATCTTTAATAATTACATTTTGCCGAAATGGTGGCTAATTGAATTTGTAACATTTCATTCATATTCTTTTCATACGATCTGCTTAGAGCACATTGATGGTTAGGTTTAGGGCTAAAATTGCACGTTTTCGAATGAATCACATCATATGAATTCATACAAAATTGCCATCTTGTAAAATACTAGCATTTTCTCTTGATCAGGTTGAATTGTCTCTAGAAAACATATCCCATGGTCTCATGGTCTGTTACTTATTTTTCGCTTGATTTGCACTGCTTTGTGTTTCCACAAATGAAAAGATCTTTATTTAGATGTGCTCTTTAAAGGTAGCTGCTGCTAGACTTTATTAATGTGTCACTTTGAGTGTTATTATTACTAAACTTCTCGTTCTTTCTTGGTTCTTCCTTTATTTTTTTTATTATTATATTATGGTTGTTACTGTTTTGATGTACTTTTGCCAAACAATACATTGATCACAAAAATTCAATGTTAAACATTAAACATGTTAAACATAAAACATCAAATATGACCTAATTGGATGTCATTGTACTATATCATTGTGCACAGATACTGGAAATATCACTGAGTTTGAACAACACAGTTCAGGGCTTTTCATGGACTGAAGACTTTTCTTGCACTTGTATGCTCTTTAAAGGGATACAATGTAAAAAATTACCATGATTTTAACAGTAAAAGACTGTAAAAATGCTGCAGTGAAAAACTGTAAATTGGTTTACAGAAAGTTTCTGTACTATATACGGTGAATAACTGTAATAGATCTAACGGTACATTTAATGTAACTTTACGGTAAAATACCGTTAAATTCACAGTTTTTGGAGGTGAAAAATAACAATTCATTGTAAAATTTACAGTGAAAATCCGTAAATTGACATTCCCACAATTCCCTGCATGACACTTCACATTTGATATATTTTCGTTGAAATAACTCTGTTTCTTCTTAGTTTTTCTAATTTTTTTCTAATCAGTTATGTACATTAGGGTTTTATGTTACATCTAATGTTGTTAAATTAATGTTTATTGCATTTTTAAAATTTCATGCATGTTACCATGATGGTGTTTAGTGTGTGTGTGAATGACACTGTGTGCGCCTTCTATACGTTAGTGTTGTCCTTCTCAGCTTGTGGGAAATCTGCTTGTGATGAACTTTAATTCATCATGTGACTCATCACCACTGTGTTTGGTGACTGTCAGTGTATTATAAAGGTACAAAACAGATATTAGTACTTCATTAGGTTGGTAAATTAACATTATATCATTTAATGAAATACGTTATTTTACCGTAAATTTAACATTTTTTTTTTTACGTTGCTACTGTATTTTTACGGTAAAGTTCTGGCAACCACAGCTGCCGTTTTTTTACCGTAAATTTTACTGGGATTTTTTTTTACAGTGCTGATGGACATTGTTAAATTAACAACAAATTACTGTATATATTATTATATTATAACTTTTTTTTTTTTACTGCAAATATCCGTAAAAAGCTATAGAAAGTTGCATTTTTTACATTAAATTACTGTATAATTGACAAATATATTTGTTTTTTTTCTACCATGATTTTGGTAAAAAAAATACGTTGTCTACTGTAAAATTTAGGGTTACAAAACAAGTATACCATATTGTCTTTTACAGATTCCACATTTTTTTTCACGGTATATTCCTGGCAACCACAGCTGCCGGTATTTTACCGTAAATTTGACAGTTTTTTTTAACAGTGTAGTTTATTATGTTTTCACTTTTCCAACTTTAGATAGTGTGTAATGTTGCTGTTTGAGCATAAACAACATCTGCAAAGTTACGACACTCAAAGTTCAATGCAAAGGGAGATATTTTCTTTTACAGAAATTGTTTAAGGACTACATTTAACCATTCAGAAATGTCCAGTTTCATTCTAAAAGTTGTAACTTCTTCCTGAGTCTCTCCATCAGTGTCCGACTCCGGTTTGAACAATGTAAGGATGAACAC
The DNA here is from genome assembly GCF_018812025.1 of Megalobrama amblycephala. Taxonomy (NCBI): domain Eukaryota; kingdom Metazoa; phylum Chordata; class Actinopteri; order Cypriniformes; family Xenocyprididae; genus Megalobrama; species Megalobrama amblycephala. The sequence continues at coordinate 27,121,217 of NC_063067.1, forward strand.
CATTACTGACAATCCTCATTTTGGCTGTGTGAGATTCTCCAGCTTTGTTGTGCTTTAGTTGCTCAACAACAAGCTGTTAAAGCTCCGCCCTCTTCTGGAAAGTGGGCCGGGAGCAGCAGCTCATTTGCATTTAAAGGGACACACACAAAAATGGCATGTTTTTGCTCACACCCAAAGAGGGGAAAATGTGACAAGTTATAATAAATGATCTGTGGGGTATTTTGAGCTGAAACTTCACAGACACATTCTGGAGACACCAGAGACTTATAATGCATCTTGTGAAAAGGGGCATAATACGTCCCCTTTAAAGACCATGAAATGGTGGCTAGATTTATATCTGAGTGCAAGATGAATGATCCATTTTCTCAAAATATACAATTTTGAATGTACTGAAAGTTCAATTTGTCAACTTTTAGGAGCTAACAGACATGGACAAAAAGCCACAAAAACACCAGAGTGAATGAATGACAGGCTAAAGTTTAAAGTTGACTAACACTTGCTCACTACTATGTAATTTCAGAACTTTTGTGACTCAAGCGGTCATAGTGAGTCAAGATGATTTATTCCACACTATAGTGTACAAAGCTTGTCATGGTGGAAAGGGGTTTCAGTCTCTGAAGGTGCTGGGATTGATGGTGTTTCAAAGTAGCATGTAGCATTTGAATGATGATTCAGAGGGATGAATTGGCTGGGGGGGGTCTCTGACGCATATTTACTTTCCTTTTCAGCCGTATCTTTTCCTTTTTACAGCCTTCTCTTCTCTGTGGGTCTCCTTACGGATCAGAGACCCCCTAACTGACTAATAACAATCGCTTCAGGTTACCACGACAACTCACAGCCCCTCTGCTCCGTGACTTTTGACCCCACTGGGATCTTGGGTTTCTACCTGCTGCACAGGACGTCCTGTATGAGGTATGGCTGACTGTCTGTTTGTGTGGATGGAGGTGAAAGCCTGTCCGGCGACTACATGACCCCTCAGGAGGAGGAAAAGGGAAACAGGAAATTTAGGATTATGTCTAGACAACTAATACGGCAGAAAAATGAGCAGCACATGCGGTTGGCTGAAGAACCTCAAAGTTTGAGTTTGACTGTGTGAGATCTGGTACTTAATGGTAAGAAAATACAATATAAAAAAAGCCACTCACAGCTAGTTTGTCCTGAATAGATGTTTAATACATCACATCTGGTTAGCAAAATATCTGTAATCTGAGAGTACATAATAGTCAATGATTAAGTCGTATTTTATTTTAAGTGTTTCTAACATGTGCAATGCATGAGAATCAACCAGTCAGAACGTTTAGCATTATGACATGACAGTCCGTGTTTGATATAATCATTTGCATGTAATGACCCCATAATTATTCATTTCATTTGATAACCATATCCGCCATCATTATGCAAATTTCACAGAGTTAAAGAGCAGAATATTAAGCACTCATACTACGGGGCTGTTGAATGCTTGAATCTGATTGGTTGACGGACATTCTAAGGTGTGCAATTATTTTCAGGGAAACGCACGGCTAAAGTAGTTCCAGGCAGGTCTTGACCTCATTACAGTTTCATATCACTTTGCCAAATTATTTCAGTGCAAGAGACAGCAAGAGAAGCAAAACCCACAATGACACCGACCAAGCAAAGAAATATAGTAATCAATTGGATAAAAACGACAAATTATCAAAAATCACGTATCATTAAGTACAGAAAGCACATATTCTCTTTCCCCAGCTCTCTCTCTCTCACACACACATACAGTACGGGCACACACGTGCACAGAAACGTGTTGTCAGTGCTGCTCTGACGATTTTATCAGTAAAATAGTTTAACAACTTAAAGCTACATGACATTTCTCGAGGTAATAACGGCACTGTTCTTGAAGCAGATAAACAGATAAACTTAATCTCTCTCTCTCTAATAACTGCATTAGTCAGCTATAAATGGCTCAAGCCTCCATTATTAGCTCTAAAATGACGTTTTGGAATTAGCAAAGGAGGCGTGGGACATAAGAAATTAGTCCTAAACACAAAAGCATTTTAAGGACAAAAACCTGGAAAATGTCTTGAAATAAAACATCTGAACAATGTCTTGAGGTGTGATAACCGTACTATAAGCAGGATAATTATTGTGGCCACATTACCACCTCAGGTGAGCATAATAATTCTGTCATCAATTATTCCTTACATATTTCCACAATTTTTAAGTCATGACAGTTACAGAACTTGTGTGCTATTCACAAATTAATTGAGAATGCTTTTTAAATTCCACTTCAATTCCTGAATTAAAATTGAGAAGCATTAGATTCTAGAAGTCAATATTAATACATTTTATAAACATACACTCTAAAAAAATGATGGGTTAAAAACAACCCAAGAAGGGTTGAAAATGGACAAACCCAGTGATTGGGTTGTTTTAAACCCAGCGGTTGGGTTAAATGTTTGTCCAGCGTGCTGGGCAGTTTTATTTAACTCAACTATTGTTTAAAAATTACTATATGGCTGGATTAAAATGAACCCAAAATAGGTTGGAAATTAAAAATCAGACACATAATTACTAAAGGCAACAATAATAAACAAAAGCAATTTAATAAATGTTTATTGTTTAATTATTATTAATTAACATTTTAAATAAATGTTCATTTATTAAACATTATTAACATAAATGTTCATTTCCAACATATTTTGGGTCCATTTAAAGCAAGCAATACAGATTTTTTAAACAATAGTTGAGTTAAATAAAACTACCCAGCAGGTTGGGCAAACATTCAAACCAACTGCTGGGTTTGCCCATTTTCAACCCAACTTGGGTTGTTTTTAACCCAACATTTTTTTTTTAGAGTGTAGGGAACCAGTTCTTAAAATACATTTTGCCGAACTCTACTGTTCATCCTCATAATCTCCATCACGGGAATACAGACTCAGAGACAAAGATAACAGGGAGTGAATGAAGGGGGGTGGTGTGACATGTATTATACATGACGTAAAAAATGAATGATCAACCCGAGGGGCAACCGTCAACCAGGAGACTCTATCCGTCTGAGAGAGAGAAGGAAAAAGGCAAAGAGAGGGGAAAGAAACAGAGAGAGACATCCTGTGTCTCATCCTAAAATACATTAGTCATCCTCCTTACAGCAACCAAATCTCTCAATTACGCCCTAAAACTTCAGACATGATGGATGACCACACTGTGGGAATCGTGGGATATTTTTACCTCCCTGATAGCAGTGATTTTTCTGCAAGAAGACAAGCTTCCAGCCAAGCCTTTTCAGTTTCACCTGGCTCTAGCCTCACCTACGGTTACAATCATTGTGATTTCCTTTATGTTACTGAACATAAAGACAAAAAAAAAAAAAAAGCTTCAGTGAATGTGATCTGAATGCAGGTCACTGCACATGCTGAAGGCTCTGGGCCTTTTTGTGATCAGCATGTGGCACGTCATAAATCATTTAGCATTATTGACATTGTGCAGGTAGTCGACACAAGGTTGTCAGAGGGAGGAACTCATGGCTAATGAAGCTCTTAAAGAGTTTCGTCCTCTTGTGGGAATCAGTTACTTGATCCTGGGGGAGGGAAGTGCAGAAGTGCAGTATCCATAATTAACATTGTAGATAACACAGATAACATTGTCAAATGGAAAAAAAAGCCACAGCTTGGACATTCTTCGAAACATCTTTTGTGTTCCACAGAAGAAAAAGTCATACGGGTTTAGAACGCGCAAGTTCAATCATATGTGGACATTTTCATGTTTGGGTGAACTGGCCATTTAATTTGGACACATACAGTACATGACTGTATCTGCTTTTACCTACAATACATTCAGTACTAAACCTCATGAACCAAATATTGAATAAAATAAGACTCGGAACATCCGTCTCAATGTAAAACTCTGTTCAGTAGAATAGGATGTTCGGTTTTTGCCCTGAGGGGAAGCTTAGTCCAGAATAGATTGATTTCCTGCTGGGCAGGAAGCTTTGTCATGGTAACCATGGAGATGAGCCAGCTAAAGCTAAAGCTATCTGACTGCTATGTGTGGGGCTGTCTACAAAATGTCAAAATTAACATTAATGAAGCACACATTTTGCTTCATTAATCTGGAATTTTACATAGACGAAAGATTTTCCTCATGAAGACTTGTTTTTCTTCTGAACAAACCTCAAAATAATCTTGCCCTTTTGTCCCTCATATAAAGCACCACTGTTAATGCCCATTCACACCAAGAGCAGTTATTTTATTAGCATAAGATAACAATAACGATATTAGCATCCAAACCAACAGACGATAAACTTATTATAAGCGTGCGCTGCAATTTTGTCGTCTGTCACTTTAAAAGCTTGAGCTCTTTAAAGATACTGTAGGAGGATTCTGATTGGTGCGTTTCCCATAGAATGACATAACTCGCTGCTTCACTATAGTACGATGCATAGTTGAGCAAATCAACTAGTTAAATTGCGGACATGACATCTGAGGACTAATTGTCATTTTTCTCAGTTATTTTGCTTTATTTCCAGATTCAATCATAGGCTCGATCTTAAGTACTAGACCACGCACACATGCGCACTCTTCAGAAACGCATTAAATCTCTCGACAAACTAAAAGACGTAAATGACATTTATTCGATATAAAAGATATAGATTCCACTGAATGTCAACTTGCTTATTTTGCTCTAAATAAGGATTTATTAAGTCCACATGCCATGCGAAAAAGAAACTATGCTTCTAACCACAGGTGGAGAGCTGTCGTTCCAACCACACAACTTTGCGAAAGTTCGTTGGAACTATGGTTGCGGGAAACACTGATATTATGTTGATAACGGTGGAACTTGTGACCATAGTTGTTGGCTAACGATGCTTTTAGGAAAGTGTCTCATTGTCGTTATAGTTGCGGTGTGGACCAATTTTCCATAGAATTAGAACAATTATTAAAACTTTATATACTGAAAAAAAATGAAATTAAAAAAAAAAATTGTAGGACTTTCTTTGAAACAATTATTTTTTATCAGAAATTGCTAGTATATTTTACAAATAACTACAGAGAAATTATAATGAACATTGAAAAAATATATATATAATTTTTTTTGCAGTAAAATGTATTCCAATAGTCTTTGCTTTACTTTAAAATGTATTGTTTTTTTTTTTACAGTGTAGTTGGTGTGATTTGCCCTTAAAGGCCCGGTCACATTTACTTTTGTAAAAGTAACAGGCAAAATACAGTCATTTGGAATCCACAAGATCTGGAATGCACGTCCTGATTTTGCTGAGTTAGATGTGCTCCTGGGTCAACATATTTTGTTGATCCTGGAATAACATTCCTATCTGAAATTTAGTCCTAACCCTATCACTACCCATAAACCTAACCCTACCCATAATTTATCCCTAAAATCATAGGGAAATGATGGGTGACTAACACTAAAATCCTGGTTGTAAGCCTAAACTTGACAAACTGTAAACCTATCCCTCAGATCTGATGGGTTGATTGAACAACATTCCAGGATCAACAAAGATGTCGATCCAGGAACATGTTGCAATTGATGAAATCAGGTTCTGCATCTGGAATTTCGAGTGAGAGAGAATTTTCCCATGTAGATTTCACATTGGATTCAAGTTTCAGGCGATTAGTTTGAGAGTGTCTTGCACTGTGCTTCATACATCGCTACACTATTGACAAGAGACCTTTGTTTTTAGCTAACTTTCCCTAATGTGACCACACTTTAATATGGTGTTTTTTGGACTCTTCCATGATGATAATACCACAATATTCTTTAAAATACCTGAATAGCCACAAAAATACAATGGGATATGAATATGCTAATCAAACATTATAATAATCTGTATTACCATCTGATACATCACTGTACCGTCCATTTCTGAAAGGGCCATTAATCATTCTTCCTGATAAACACTAACTTTCTCATCCAAATTTAATTCAGTTGGAAGTTAGAGCTGCACAATTCTGGATAAATTGAGAATCACTTTTGTTTTTTTTGTTTTTTTAGATCAAGATTCTCCCCCAATTCTGAACAGACAACTTAAACAAAATAGCATGTTACTTACTAGAGGTTCTGAGTAAATGGTAATTGCTGCAGTCTTTTTAAATTGTTTAATTATTCTGAAAGAATTATTTTAAAAAAAATGGTTTGAATGAATGATTCAATGACTCACTCATAAATACTCCACTTGTTTCATTACTGAATGAATCAGTGTTTTTGAATGAATCTTTTGAATGAATGATTCAATGACAAATACGTTTTAGAAGTCACTTGTCACCACCTACTGGTGTTTGAGCGTCAAGTTACTTTCAAAAGGTGATGTACTCTATTTTGATTGCTTCCGTAGACATCAGTGTTTATATCTGAACTATAAACTTTCATCCTAATACTTCTGTGATAATATGAATACTTATAACACAGAAATATTGATACCATGTGGCTGAAAAGACTGTCAAAGATTGTGAAGCTGTTTCATACCTATACATGACAACTGCTCTCTCTGTCTGATCAACACAGATCTGAACGATCCGGTGTGATTTTATCAAAGGTTTAATAGACACAGGCAAATCGATGTCATTCAGAAACAAGATTTTGTGGGTGTTATAATCTTATAATGATTAATCGTGCAGCTCTAGTGGAAGTAATTGAAAAACCACTGCATGTCCATTACCGAGATGCTGTTTTGATCCATAAATTAAATGGTGAACAGTGTGCATTTACTGAAAATTAGAGTTAATTGAAACATGGGCCCTTGATATGTTTGTCACAACAATGGCTGTTTCCACTTAAAACCACTGACCTAAATACACACACACTCCCACACTCTCTCCTACAAGCTGTCTTTGTCTAGTTCAAAACCAACACACGGCTCTGACGATGGCTTTGTGGGTCGGAGTTGCTATAGCAACAGGCGAGAGCTGCACACGGTGGCGCCAGAATTCCCTGGCCTGCTTCAGTGAGCATGGGTACATATGAGGGACCCCCTGCTGGATATCTAAAACACGTCCCCCACCACACTTCATATGTGCCTAAATTATAGCTGCAGCCATATTTGTTATTATCTGCCTGAACAGCCCATGTTTTGTGGAGTATTTCTAACACATGAAATGAAAATGAGGCAAGAGAAATTCCAGAATATGACATCTTTATGTCCCCCAAATGCCTGGGGTTAGTTTAGCATGAACTTTCTGGTCTTTATTTGAGAGGAACGCTTATGTGTGCAGTCCTTTGTCATGGACACACACTGGAGCCCGTGTAGAGCTCTAGGGGTGGCAGAGTTATGACCCCTGTCCAGCGCATGGGGGATGCTGTCGTTCTAGGCCACTATGAGGCTATTGAGCACTATGTAACAGGAACCCAATATAAACAACATCTTATAAGGGTCACAAATCTCTCTGTCACACCTCTCAGCTCTGTTTCAAACCCTAGTGAACCGTCTCATGAAAGGGAACTTCATAAACAACTGATTTGGAATAGACTACATAGGCCGCAACTCTGTATGCCACACAAATAGTGACTGTCTCGTGACGTGACATATGCACATGAAACTCATAATTGATTTAATTCGGTATTCGGTTTGATATTAGCATGAAGCTAAGCTAATAATGTGATAATCTATATTATTGCATGAAACTTAAAGGTGCCTTCGAATGAAAAATTGAATTTATCTTGGCATAGTTAAATAACAAGAGTTCAGTACATGGAAATGACATACAGTGAGACTCAAACTACATTGTTTCCTCCTTCTTATATAAATCTCATTTGTTTAAAAGACCTCCAAAGAACAGGCAAATCTCAACATAACACAGACTGTTACGTAACAGTCGGGGTGTACGCCCCCAATATTTGCATATGCCAGCCCATGTTCCCAACATTATGAAAGGCATTAGACAAGGGCAGCCAGTATTAACGTCTGGATGTACATAGCTGAATCATCAGACTAGGTAAGCAAACAAGAACAATAGCGAAAAATGGCGGATGGAGCAATAATAACTGACATGATCCATGATATCATGATATTTTTAGTGATATTTGTAAATTGTCTTTCTAAATGTTTCGTTAGCATGTTGCTAATGTACTTTTAAATGTGGTTAAAGTTACCATCATTTCTTACTGTATTCACGGAGACAAGAGAGCCATTGCTATTTTCATTTTTAAACACTTGCAGTCTGTATAATTCATAAACACAACTTCATTCTTTATAAATCTCTCCAACAGTGTAGCATTAGCCGTTAGCCACGGAGCACAGCCTCAAATTCATTCAGAACCAAATGTAAACAATATAACAGTATACAATACTCACATAATCCGACGCATGCATGCCGCATGCATGACGAACACTTTGTAAAGATCCATTTGAGGGTTATATTAGCTGTGTAAACTTTGTTTAGGCACTGTTTAAGGCAAGCTCAAGCTCCGTGGGCGGAGAGCACAAGATTTAAAGGGGCCACACAGCATAAATTGGCTCATATTTAATGATGCACCAAAATAGGCACGTAAAAAAATTAATTAAAAAAAATCTATGGGGTAATTTGAGCTGAAACTTCACAGACACATTCAGGGGACACCTTAAGGCCCGTACACACCGGGACGAATATCGCACGCGTTTATCGTCAACGTTTTTCGAGACGTTTTTTGTGTTCACACCCAAGCGATTTTCACAGGCGATGCGCCGAGTTAAAGTGCAAATTCATTCCCTGACAGTATGTGGCGCTTGTGCTTAACGGTAGTGCAAATAAACATATGATATTAATAAAGTTAAAGAAGATAAAAAAAATGCATATATAAAATGGCATAGGCCTACTATATATATATATATATATATATATATATATATATATATATATATATATATATATATATAAGTCAGAAACGGTAGTGCAAATATGTCACAATGACAGTAGTGCAAGTGAACGGTAGTGTAAATAAACATATTTATGAAACAGACATTCTCAACTATATTTCTTGAATGTAAAAGAAAAACAAAAAAGTAAAAATACAGAAATAATACACATCTGTGGCAGAGCACCCATAGTGTGCATCTCAATCAGCTCTCTACTTCACTAGTCAGGGCACTGATCAGGGAGTCGGCCACATTCATTTACATGGTATACTGATACACGACCTAGGAAGCTAGGGAGCTGTTTGAGATGCAGGGATAGTTTGTAGGGGTCTTCCTCGTCTACTTACTTTCTCTTCGTCGTCTTGTGTGCTCGGCAAGACCGTTTTGTGCTTGAGCGCCACCAAGTCGTGTTTTACTGTAACTTCAGCAGCTCCAGGCACGTGAACAAAAGCACCAATCTCATTTGTCGGCCAGTTTTTAACGCGGCGCGTCAAACCAAAAAACGAACCCGAGGCGTTTTTTTAAAAATGACGCTTTTACGCCTCGCGTTTTTCGCGTCGGTGTGCACACTCACATTGGCGCCCGTTGTTTAGTCAGGAGGCGTTAAACGTCGGCGAAAATCGTGCGCGATATTCGTCCTGGTGTGAACAGGCCTTTAGACTTATATTACATCTTGTAAAAAAATGTTCGATGGCACCTTTAAAAAGCACTCAGTATTGGGTAAAATCCACCATTTAAAATTATATTTCAGTATTTTCAAGCAGAACTTTTCTGAAGAGAATGAATAATTATTTATATTTAGAATCAATTTTTCTTTCAACTTGTCCACCATCTTGGATAAGTTTTTAAATTCGGCATGAAATGGAAGTTGCAATCGTTTTTTTTTTTTTTTTTTTTTTTCTCAATTATGATGTATAGAATTTAAAGGGCTTCTTGAACAAGAACAAATGAGGGCGGGGCTTGATTTTGTCTGTGTGGAATTGATTGGATGGTTGTGGTTTGCTATTGGTGGATATCATGTGAGTGACAGGTTGCCCCGCCCTCATGTCATCAGAGAAGAGAAAATATGTTGTTGCAAGAGGGAGGGGAAGTTACCTTGATTAGCCTAAAGATTACGAGGGCACATGAATTTATCAAAATTTGTCAAATTTATTTATTCTCCATTCATTTTATCCAATCAAAAATCCGACTGAGATTTGGGAACCTCTCTGATTGGTGGATCTCACATCGGTTCATAAATACACACAATTCTACCGTTATATTTTGCATTACAGCCTTTTTCCTGCAAGATGATTAATTCGTAAATCATCAGGTATATCAGCGAGAGAGCGACTCAAGACAACACTCATGGAAAGAATGCGTGTTGCAGTCATAGGTGGAGGGTGAACCAACTCAGGGTAAGGCTAAGGAGAAGTGCTTCCCATTTAAAAACAACACTCCCGATGAATTTCCTTGTAAAACACCCTTGATGAATTAATGGTTATTAAAGCACCTGCATTCATAAAACACTTAATTTAAACAGAAAAGCAAGCATACTGTATACAGGATTTGGCATTGCAGAAAGCATGCAAAGAGAGCTTACTTTATAATCACTAAAATGCTGTCACTCATCTTAGATCATTGCGATCTCAAAGTTCTGCTATAATAAATGAAGCTGTCTACACAGCGTTTAGGAGTGTTGGCACCCACCGACAAAAACATAAATTGGTGCCTGTGGATATTGCCTACCTGTTGGAACAGGTTGTTTATGGCTTAATGCTGTCTAGCTAGGGAACTCACTAGATTTCAGAACAGCTCTTTCTCTGTGACATTTGAATGAATTCCACTCACACTGTGACTGAGGGGTCGATTTTAGATGGTTATCTACCCCCTGCATATTTGGGGGGTCTAATTACATTGCAAATAGAATAATCAAACTGCTGTTTTGTGCAAAAATGGATGTAAATTTTAGGATCTAATAATAAACCGGGGAAATGTTCATGAATTGAAATCTCTGTTTATAGGATATCGCTGCTGGGCGGAAACCTTGTATGTCAAAAAAGCTACTTTTCAGGAAATGGAAAAGGCACTGCATTTTTTTTTTTCAAAATAATCAAACGCTGTGTTGTCAGAGTTGATATTGTGGCTTTATATATAGTCAGACACTTTCATGTGTCATTATATAAACATTTTTACCAAAATCGAGCTCAAATGGAGTTAGAAGGTTTTTTTGACCAGCGACTGTCAGATATACACGTTTTATCCATCATTAGAATGGCAGTAAGTGCATCGCATTATGTTTTCATCAACTTACAGGTTATGAAGTTCACTCTAAAAAATGTTGGGTTAAAAACGACCCCAGTTGGGTTGAAAATGGACAAACCCAGCAACTGGGTTGTTTTATCATAGCAGTTGGGTTAAATGTTTGCCCAACGTGCTGGGCAGTTTTATTTACCCCAACTATTGTTTAAAAATGACTATTTGACTGGTTTAAAATGAACCCAAAATATGTTGGAAATTAAAAATCAGACACATAATTACCAGAGGCAACAATAATAATCAAAAGGTGAACATTTATTAATAAGAAATTTAATAAATGTTTAACATTTAACCCAACCGCTGGGTAAAACAACCCATTCACTGGGTTTGTCCATTTTCAACCCAGCAGTGTTTACTGTGGCTTTATGGGCACAACATTTTGTGATGAAATGTTTCTTGTGAACCAAATAATCATATTAGAATGATTTCTGAAGGATCATGTGACACTTAAGACTGGAGCAATGATGCTGAAAATTCAGGAATAAATTACATTACAAAAAAATATATCAACAGAAAACAGTTATTTTAAATTGTAACGCACTAACAAGCACTCAGAACACCAGATTTGCCAACTTTAAGCAGTTTCATGTTCATTAATCCTGATTCCCATCATCCACTGCATTCACCTCATTACAGTAAAATGCTGAGCTGACAGAAGAAGACTAAAGGAAGATTATATGAAACAGAAGTATTCAAAAATCACTCTGTTTCCACGGCAACACACACACACCTGGGGAGGAGCTATCAGAAGGGGTTTAGATAACTGCGCTCCTGCACAGCTTAGAGAAATGTGTCACAATTTAAGCTCTACATGTGCTGCACTGCTTTCTGAACATGTACATTCAAATGTAAGGGGGTTTTATTCTGAGAAGCTGCATATCATTTACATAACTCAAAGTAAGCATTAGAACAGGCTGTTTATGTCTAATAAATCACTTCTATCCTTAATCAAATGTAAATACACACATTTTAAAGATCTATTAAAATGGCGTAATATAACTTTGCATGTTGGTACAGTAAGTGTTGATCTGGTGTTCAGCTGTAATGAGCTGATGACATTCATGACCCGTCTCTGCACTCAGTCACCTTGGCAACTCAGGACAGATCTCAGCACGCCTCCCAGAGGGATAGCGGAGCACAAATTAATACAAATCAGCTGGTCATCGAAAACTAGTTAACCAGACAAACACAAATATAAATCTCTAGAGTAGATCAGACTGTCCGTCGAACATCTGGCACTGACAGAACAGAAGACAGTGAGGGAAAATGCACAAAAATACTGCCACATAAACGTTATTCAGGGAAGAAAATCTCAATTCAGCTTGGCTAGGACAAGAAACAAGACATTTTCTTCATGGGATTGAATGTAACAACATTTCGGAACCAAGTGGGACATTATCTCTATATGTTGTCCTAACCAGCATCAGGATATTTTTGTCTAGCTTTTTAGATCCCAGTGGAAGTACAGAAGAGGAAGAGTTGTTGTAGTAGAGTGTTGTTGCCATGCCGTCATTTTACGCCGGACTGCTTCACAAACGAGGGTCAGTTCAACATTGGATTTGCACAAAAGATTAACATGACGGCACATGCTAGTCGATGAGTTGAATCAACTCCACAGCAAATAAATTTATCCAATAACCATTCAGAAACATCCAGTTTCATTCTAAAAGTTGAGTCTCTCCATCAGTGTCCGACTCCAATTTGAACAATGTAAGGCTGAACACCATTACTGACAATCCTCATTTTGGCTGCCTGAGATTTTCCAGCTTTTTTGTTGTTGATCAACTGAATCACAAGCTGTTTAAGCTCCGCCCTCTTCTGGAAAGTGGGCCGGGAGCAGCAGCTCATTTGCATTTAAAGGGACACACACAAAAACGGCGTGTTTTTGCTCACACCCAAAGAGAGGCAAATTTGACTAGCTATTATAAATGAGATGTGTGGTATATTTTGAGCAGAAACTTTACTGACACATTCTAGGGACACCAGAGACTTATATTACAATTTGTAGAAAGGGCATTATAGGTCCCCTTTAAGAAATAACATCAAGATCTGGAAAAACACATGAACGCTCATTGTCTTCATCCAAGCAAGTTTATGAGTGTTATTTTAGATTGTGATCAACTGAAGCAGAATACTCATTCGATCTGAAGTGGTGTCAAACTCAAGGTGAAGTACTTTTAGATGTTTATGCTGGATCATGAACTTTCCCACTTCACAGTGGCTCAGTGGCAGTTGACGGCGATTCCCGGTCAGACTAAACCAACAGCGCAGGTTAAGAGAGGGCAACATCAAAGCTTGGCTGACAACTTAAGCAAACACATCTCATTTTCTCTGTAATTTCCTAATTTTGTGTTCACACATACACACATTCAACACTACATCTCCAACAATGAGCAGTCTCCTACACACAGCTGCAGCTGGCAGAAGGACGGCTGAGTTCAGCAACATCAGGTGTCGTGACACTGAAAATGAGAGCCGGCTCTGCAAGGGGCCCTCGGGGGACGCAGACAGCTCTGATGGGGACCTGAAGATGGCACATATGGCTCCAAAAGAGACCCTCATCTGACTGTGACATGATTGCTCTGTGGGGGGCCTCAGGCTGACAATAAATCAGCCAACGAAATCATTCAACATTTGACTTGTAGCAGATTGATAGCCCTTAATCATTGCTTAAAAGACCTCAGTTACTAGATATTATCAAAACCATCTATCTATCTATCTATCTATCTATCTATCTATCTATCTATCTATCTATCGAAATATTAAATAAAATAATTAAAAAAAAACACTACTTTCAAAGGTTTGGGGTTCGTAAGATTTTTGATTGTTGAATGAAGTCTCATACTTAAAAAGGCTGCAATTATTTGACCAAAAATACAGTAAAAACTAACATTGTTACAGTGTATTGTGTAAATATTATTACAATTTAAAAATAAATGTTTTCCATTTTAATATTTTAAAATGTCATTTATTCCTGTGATCAAAACTGATTTTTCAGCATCATTACTCCAGTCTTCGGTAGAAAATAGAAATCTTTTGTAACATTATAAACATTGTAATTTTTGATCAGTTTAATGCATTTTTGGTGAATAAAAGTATTCATTTATTAAATAAATAAATAAAATAAAATAGTGACCCCAAACTTTTAAATGGTATTGTACAAATTAAATAAAAAATATTTTAAATAACTGATGTATAGTAAAATATGATCTAAATAAATAAATAAATACATAAATACATACATACATACATACATACATACATACATATATATATATATAAATAAATAATGGTATACACACACACCATTAGGTGTTGTTTTAGCAATGGTATAATGATCGTATAAAATTATTTCTCAGTCTCTTCATTAGAATATAACCAGAAAATCAGGAAATTTGAATGCAGTATTAAAAAACAGAAAAGACAAGACAAGAAAAGAAAAAAAAAAAGATTTCTATAGGCTAAAGTGGCAAGTATTTAGTGACCTTCCCTTACACTTGAGCAATAGCAGGAACCGGCTCTCTTAAACCTAAATGGAATGGAAAAGGACTGGAAGGCCAAGAAAACTTTCAAAATCTGATGAGAAGTTTCTCAGATTTTCTTCTTTGAGAAAATCTGAGAAATATATTTCTGTAATATCAGTAAACAAAAAAAACGTGACAAACACTCACCCATTGGCTAGGTCATCATCATCATCATCGACGTCTACATCAACGTCATCATCATCGTCATCATCTTCTGGTTGGCTCTTGCCCGTCAGGTTGCCGTCGCTGAGGTAACCAGACTTGAGGTCAGCCATGTCATCGTCCGCGGCGTCCAGGCCCTCGATGAGCTGGATGCGCTGCAGGTGGCTGATCTGCGTCGACGCTCGGATGGGCAGGGAGTGGGTGGTGACCCCGGAGGAGGGGGCGTCACCAGCTTGCAGGCGAGGGCTGGACTGGCCTTGGCGCCAGGAGAGAGGGGAGGAGCGGTTGGACAAACTGCGGGCGTTAGTCTCGTCACTGTCGTAGCACATGCTGCTCTCAATACAGCTGAAACACAACAACAGACAATGTGGATAAATATTATTTTCTGAATATATGCACACTGTTGGACCAATCCTTGTCGTCAGTGTTAGTTACTTTTAAAAGTAATGCGTTACAATTATAATTCATGCGCAAGATTTAGTATATCGAGGGAACGAATTAGTAAATTGTGTGCACGATTTAGCCTACTTTTTTTCTTGCATGACATGATCGGGGCCCTGTAGTTGTAGTTGTTGTTGTAGTTTTCATGGTTTTAGTTTTATTATGATATCCCTTTGTTGGAGTGATGATTCACCATATAGATATGTTTGAGACTACACTGTAAACCCGAATAAGTTGGGCTAACTCAAAAAAATTGAGGTAATCAGTTACATAAAATTTTTTGATTTATGATTCTCCCAATTTTAAGTAAGCAGAACTATCAAGTTTTGAGTTTGTAGTACTCATGCATATTAATTGCTCCTAACTTGAAGTACTGAGTAAGCTAACTAAAAATAAACAAAATATTTAGTTAACTTTTTTTGAGTTCTTGCAAATCAAATGAGTTATTTACTTCACTGTAAACTGTAAGAAAATACAAAAAATGCCAACCTGCTAATTTGCTAACATGTTCACAATAACATGGTATAGCACTTACTGAATGAGTACAGCAACTTAAAACATGTAACTTAACTGCTCTCAAACCACACAGCATACACCACTTGTCACCATAATGGTAACTCTCCAAAAACCCAAATTAACAGAAACTCTTCTAAATTAGCATAACAAAACATTAATCGATACTAAATCTCCCTTACCATTAATCTTGCGCAAAAAAACATTACATAACACTTAATTTTAGTATTTACTCTCCCTTTCGAGTGCCATGGGCAAAGCATGTTGGGAAATCCCAGTCAAGTTTCAGTTTAACTTAAGTTAGTCTAAATTAAAAGAAATGAGTTCATACAACTCAAAACAATGAAACAGTTCAGTTTACTTAAAATATATCAGTGCTGTGAACTCAAAAGAAAAAGAAAGTTCTACATACTCAAAGCAGTTAATTTAACTGAACTAATTTGTTCAGTTTAAGTTTGTCCTACTCAAACCAATTAAGTATTTTGAGCACATAGGTGCCATCATATTACCAAAATTTTGGCGAAATTTTTAGGCAAAAAAGGTCCATTGCCTATTGTCAATAGTGTAGCGATGAAGGAAGCACAGCTTACACAGCTTTCACTTTCAAACCAATCCGTTTTCTGTAAAATTTGAGTGGGATTTGCCCTCACAAAATTCCCAATAGCATGGATTCCCATTGAAATGACAACAATGGTAAATGTGACTACACCTTTGAAGAGTTTGAAAAAGATAGTTTTTCTTAAGCAAAATCAATGGTTAAATGTTGTTCGTAATGGAATTACTATTTCTGACTAATATGTCTGACTAAATGTTTATTGTCAAACTTGTAACTTAAATCATAATTTTATAAAACTCCAATCCTTGTTGTTATAAATGATGCAAGTGACATACAAAAAGTACTAAAAGAATCTGATGTGATTCGTTTTCTCAGTTCATCCACCACTGGCAGGTGTGCAAAAAGCTAATTTTGGACTCTGGCTAGACAGGTTTCAGCCTGGAATTAATGTGAGAAAACCTCTTTAATTCCACAGAGACATTTCTGAGAGTGCAGGCAAACTCATTCGTCATACCAGATGTAACTGTCAGCTTATCACGCACACTCATTTCATCAGCACATCACAAGACTCATCTCAGTCTTACACATTTTGTGGATGTGTGTTTATGTAGTCTCATGTAAGTGATCCATCATCCATGGGGACACAGGAGAATTTGAAGGTAAAACATGTTTGAGGATGTCTAATGTCCTCAATGCCTGGTTTACACGCCGCTCAAGGAAGTCAATCGCGCACACACTGACCTCTTGGGTGCCTTTTTTTTCTGATTTTTAAATAGTAGGTCACAGTTTGGGCAGCTAGAGGAACTGGCTGACCTTCTGCTGATTCAAGACCCACCCATCCCCGTCCTCACTAAAGCCCTCATCTGGATAAACTCATATCCTCCTGAGTTGTGTGCCTGTCCTGCAATGATTTTAATGCTCTTATTTAGTTTCCAGGTGTCCAGGTTTGGTTTTAATACTTTTAAGCCCAGCGGATGGATGGAGATTATTTCCCGCTGTCCTTGAGCTCAACTTTCAAAGTATAAAAACCAATGGGATAAAGTTCTCTCAAATTTAATGGAATGTTTCTGGTTCAAATAAGTTCAATCTGAGGCACTCTGTTAATTACCATTGGACATCATTTCAACTAATTCTGTAGTACAAAAATGTGGGTTATTCGAGCTGGAAACGTGTCTTTTCTCGATGGGATCACTATCAAACTTTTAGTTATGCAGCATAATTCATTTGGGTGAATTTTTCATGGCCAGACTGACACACGTTATTAAGCAGGCTACAAATACTTTATTTATAACAGCTGGATTCACTAAAGTTTGAGGAATTAAATATGTAGTATATATAAATAATATAAATGTGTATTATCTGAATGCCGACAGTATATGTGATAGCATTATAGTGTTTGCTTTTCTATTACTAAAAATATTTGTCATATGCATAGTTTACTATCTTTGTTTAACATTTCTATTAAATAATTTATAAGACAGAACTGTTAAAACAAAGACTAATGAACTAATGAAGTCGGAGAACAGGAGCTCCAGTGCATCAGAATTCAGCCACTGACATTCTCAGCACTTTCAAAACAAAATAAAAGTCCAACTTTCCATTTCTCTCGACCAAGCAGAAAAATGTATCGTCAATGCTGATAATTAAAAATGTATATCGGCTTTAGCGATATATCAGTGGACCACTACCTATATGTTAACTACCTTTGAGAATGCTATTGTTATGATCTGCACCAAAACACCACAATAAAAGTCCAAAAAACAGGCAAGGGTCATAAACAGTCAGTCTAAATCGTTGAATTCAGGGCTGAGGCAAATAGAGTAATCTGGCAGTAATACCAGGCAGAACATAAAAACAAAACAAACAAAAAAAAAAAACAAGACATGGGAATCCAGAGAACAATGGCTAAGCGGTGCAGACATAACCCAGAAAAACAGAGAATCAATGAACAATCATCGGAAATCGAGACTTAGCCCTGCGTGACAGAAAAAACGGACATTAAATAGACAAACCTAACAATGCAAATGACAAACACCTGAAAATAATCATGGCCGATGAACCCAGGCAATGAACTATGGGAAATGAAGTCTGTGTGAGAATACAAATAGTCACGGGCACTCTGTGACAGCTATATATGCTTAATTATATAGTCATAATTGGCATTTAGCCTACATTTATGCTTTTTTATGCACTTAATATATAAATTTTTAATAGAGTATGCATTCCCTGGGAATCAAACACATGAAACACATGACATATACGTAGGTAGTGCCTGTTCATGCTACAAAAAAGCAACCGTTTGATCTACAGGTCACATATCCCAGTTTGAGAACCACAGGTGTGTGTGTGTGTGTGTGTGTGTGTGTGTGTGTGTGTGTTGGGGGGGGGGGGGGGGTCATTTAATTCCACCCCACCTTTAAATAACATTAAAACCATGCATGTATTTCTGACAGGCAAAATGCCATAAAAGGTCAAATACATGACATCCTATCAAATTACCTCTGGCCAGAATTACTAACAACTTGCGCCAGCGCAAACCTCTGTTTGCGTTAAAAAACTACTGTTAGGATTTACTAAAGACAAGCGGTGCAAAATTAGCACTGAAAAGGCGTGGACGGAGTTGTTTTTGCAGCTGACCTTAAAGCATTTGCATTTGTAGTAGTTTCCCTTTCAGATGCAAAATTTATGGGAGGAGAGTATTTAAATGAATCACGCAACGCAATTTACTAATGTTTGCGCTCATCAATTTACTGGTATTTGCACCATTATTTAACGGCCAAAAAAAAAAAGCATGTCTTAACCCATCTTGCGACATGGCTGCAATTGTTGTTGCTAGGAGGAGACACCACAAATTTCTTTGGAATGCCAGAGGAAGACGTTATCCGAACATATCAATTGCCAAGCCATGTTGGCTTGTGTGTGTACGTGTTTGTCAGATTTCATGTAACAAGTTGCGCCTGTGTCAATCCGCACCTGATGAGCATCAGCTCTGCTTATTTGTGACCCAAAGCTAATTTGCACTGCTTTTGGTAGACTGCGTTGGACATTATGTACTGTAAATGATTTGACTGCACTGCTGTTCTCGATAATGTACCTTTGTAAAAGTGGGATTTAGCACTTACTAGCATGAAGAACAAATATAGACACAGACTGTGCATAAAGATTGATTTAAGACTCTCTTTGATACAAAAACATACCCTGTGTGAGTTTTTGTTTTTTATAGATTGCAAGAATGCATTTTTTTTTTCAAATATCCACATGATTATCAAATCATTTGAATGAACTGAGTCAATGATTCAATGACCCATTCATAGGCCCCGTTTATACCTGGTATTAAGATGCATTTTG
This sequence comes from Megalobrama amblycephala, assembly GCF_018812025.1. Classification (NCBI taxonomy): domain Eukaryota; kingdom Metazoa; phylum Chordata; class Actinopteri; order Cypriniformes; family Xenocyprididae; genus Megalobrama; species Megalobrama amblycephala. The sequence continues at coordinate 27,140,880 of NC_063067.1, forward strand.
GTTGATTGGATCGAGCGGACAAGGCTAAATACAGGTGTAAACGGACACCCCGTTTTTGAGCTTGTTCACTTTCGAGCTCCATTTTGAGCTTGACCTAATGAGTAAACATTATAGGAAGAGCTCTAGCCAGACGGGATTTAAACTTTGTCAGCTGAAGACCCAAGTTTAGTTCGAAGATGAAAAATGTACCAAGCACAATGTTCTCTCACCATTCCTGATTTCAAACACACACTCAGCGTTAAGCCGGTCTTGCATCAGGCAGAGCTGAAACGAAAGCTTTCTGTATGTTTTTCCGTTGTCTCTGGATGCATGATGTAAACGTATATGTAAATTGCGCGAAATTATTTAATCCATTAGATCGAAAGATCCGAAAAAAAAAACTAAACATACATTTACCCACCCATAGACCCTTCCCTCGAAGAAATCAGGACCGAAGTGGTTGAAAGTGGACAAAGAAGATGGATTAAAACACCAGGTGTAAATGGGAATGTGTCTCCGTCTACTTGTGATCCGATCGAACAAAATGCATCTTAATACTAGGTGGAAACAGGACCAAAAATACAGCCACTTGCTTAGTTACTGAATGAATGAATGACTCGATGACTCACTCACTAAGACAGTGACTTGCCGCCACCTACTGGTGGTTTTAGTTTAATATTTACAAACGTCACTTTGTTTTTATTTCTCTATTGAACATTTTTTAGTTTAACTTTATTTTTATAAAGGTATTTATAAATGTAAAAAGAAAATGCACTGGAAAATCAATTTAAGGCGGGAAAATATTGTCCCTTCATTGAAAAGGATGTTAAATCTAAAACATTTAGGAACCACTGGTCTACAGGAATGCAACCAACACAGCATCTCACTTGTTTTGAACTCAAAGCATTCCATTAATACTCATGATGCACTGCACATTTGCGGTTATCACAGATTTCTGCAGACATTTTCTACAAAGAGCAAAGGGCTGAGGAAAATGTCCTCAGAAAAGAAGACAATGTGTTTCAGTGCATTGACGTGAATGTGAATTGTCCTTTGAAAATGCCAGCCGCATCCGTTTGTGCTGAATAATAATGACGGCTAAATGACAGTGATTATCATTCCTTTTATCCTTCAACGGGCTCTTCTGAGAACACTTCAATCAGAGGAAGAGAAAATATGACAAATCAAGAAAGTAGCCATTGTTATGCATCATAAAGCACCGTAAGGCCACACAAAACAGAAGCGAGTCTATTATAGAGTTTGGGCTCAGCATATTACAGACTTTTTCTCTACAGGGGCATTAGCGTTTATGTGCATTAAATCAGCCTAATTATGTTAAGGTTTTAATAGAATGACTTTACAGCTGCTGAGGCAGAGTAATTTTATAGGAGGCAGCATTAAAATCACTCAGACACACTCAGACTAAGTGAAAGATAGAGTGCTGAGATACACTACGCTTATAGTTCATCTGTTTAACTGGAGCTGGGTTTGAATTCACATCGCCCGTATGAGCACTACGGCTCAATGCGTCAGATCACCTGTGTCCACCACTAAGTCTGACAGCTGTTACACAATATATGCTGTGTTTAGTTTGCAGGGCTAAACTCTCTCCAGGCCTGTTGGTTTAGAATAACGCACCCTTAACAGCTTCCTTGAGCATTGCATCAGACTTCCTCTGGTTGAAGGAGTGCTTATTGCTTCTTTAAACAACACTCTAGCAGAGACATTGCCAGTAGCTCTGATATCAATACACTAACACAACATACTGTGTGCGGTCTAGCAATTGGGGCTTTCTGATGAGAGGCTAATCCGTCCTTTTTGCTGTGGTTTTTGTATGTGTGTTTGTGGACCTTGGAAACAGGAAACAACAGGGGGAGGTGCTGATGTGAGAAGGACAGAGAAACATCTGCTGCTCTGTTTCACGACTGCTGACTGCCTTTGGTGATGTTTGGACTTGGACACATGTAAAATTCCTCTGAATGACATTTGTATATGACATTAAGGGAGGACATTTGAGATTTTTTTTTTTTTTTTTTTTTTTTTAATACACTGACATAAATAAAATTCTGGCGAATAGCAAAAAGCTTATAATTATTGCAGTAATAGTTATTATACTATTTTGTCTAATTTTTGACAATTTGGCAACCCTTATTTTATTTTTAAAACCTGATTTGTGTTATTTCCTAGTATACTATTAACCAAAAAAAAAAAAAAAAAAAAAAAAGATAAGAAAAGTAAAACAATAAATGGAGAGAAAAAAAACAAAACAAAACAATAAAACAAAACAAAATAATAAACACACACACACACACACACACACACACACACACACACACACACACACTAAATAAATAAATAAATAAATAAATAAATAAATAAATAAATAAATAAATAAACAAACTTCTGGCCAATACCTATAAGCTTACAATTGTTACAATAATAGATATATTATTTTGTCTTATTTTTGACATTTTAGTAACTCTTATTGTAGTTTTAAATCCTGATTTGTGTGATTTCCTAATATACAATTAACCAAAAAGAAAAAAAAGAAAATAATAAATGAGAAAATACATCAAAACACAACAATAAAACACCAAAAAAAACAGAAAAAAAACAAAACAAAACAAAAAAGAATTTCTGGCCAATACTGATACGCTTATAATTATTACAATAATAGTTATTTATACTATTTTTTTTTTTTTTTTTTTTTTTTTTTTTTTGTTGACATTTTGGGTAACTTATTTTAGTTACCTGATTTGTGTGATTTCTTAGCATAGAAATTGACAAAAAACAAAAAAAAAAACAACAACACACACAATAAAAAAAACACAAAACAAAACAAAACAAAAAAATAAACAAAACAAATTAAACAAAAAGCGAAACAAAATTAATCAAAACAAAACAAATTTCTGGCCTATAAACTTACAATTGTTACACTAATAGTTATTATACTCTTGTCTTATTTTTAACATTTTAGCAACTCTTATTTTAGTTTTAAATCCTGATTTGTGTGATTTCCTAGCATACTATTAACTAAAATGTAAAAAGAAAATAAATAAAAAAAAACACACACACCAAAACACAAAACCAAAAAGAAAAAAAAAAAAACATAACACAAATACAATACCTATAAGCTTATAATTATTACAATAATAGTTATTGTACCATGTTGTCTTTGTGTGTGTGTGTGTGTGTGTGTGTGTGTGTGTGCGCGTCATTTTTGCAACTCTTATTTTAGTTTTAAAACCCAATTTGTGTGATTTCCTAGCATACAATTAACCAAAAAGACAAAACACAAAAACACAACACAATAAAACAGAACACAAAACAAAACACAATAAAACAGAACACAAAACAATGAAACACAACACAAAATAAAAAATGAAATTAAACAAAACGAAATGAAACAAAACAAAACAAAACAAAACAAAACACTAAACAACAAAACAAAATAAAATAAAATTAATTTAAACAAAAAACAAACAAACAGTCCATCACCAATTAAAGCAGAGCTGGACTAGAAGTGTGAGCTCCTGTACCTGTGGCTGAGCTGCGACCCCCGTAAGCTGGACATGGTATCTTCCAGGTTCTGCCGGAGGTCGAGGACATTCTGAACGGTGCGTTTCCTCTGGGACTCGGGATCTGCAGAAAAGAGCAGGGAGGAGAGGATGAGCGGCCGGTTAATGCAGGCATTTAGCAGTGATGTGGCCATGCATACACAAACACACCCATGTGCATTAAGATTTACTGCTTCGTGGAGAACGGCCAACAGAAACATTAGAGTATATCTAGATGCATGATATCGAGTCATGTTCTCCCGATCCACTCACACGTACAGTATCTCACTTTTCAGGAACAACACACAAACGGCTTTCTCTCACACTGTAAGAGTGCAGAGCAACGGAGCAGTGGAATATGACGATTCAGCAAGCAGGCAGCTTTTCAGGCAGTACTCGAATGAATTAAACATTACATTTCCAGTCTGCCAAGATGCCAAAAGCACTTTGAGCTACTGTGCTAGCAAGCTCACTTAAACAGGACATTAGTATTTATATAAAAGGTCTCCTTTCAATTTAATTGCTTTCTTTATTTAGGCAAATGTGCTTATACAGATTTATTTGACATTGAAGCTGTAAAACTGAGGGGAAATGCATTATACGTCTTAACTCGACACATGTTGAGGACTGTTTTAAAACTGCTGACAGTAAAAGTGCTGTATTTCGTCTAATCAGCCTCCTACCCTAAAACAACAGTGCAACCACATAGCAAAGGATTACAAAGAGGTTCCCCTCTGTTTATCAGTTCATCAGTTTGGCTTCATACGAACCGACTCGAATGAAATAAAATACTAGCATATTACTTATCACATACTGCCTATAACTTATGTTAAAATTATGTGAAACAGAATGAAATATGTAATGATAAATGTTTTATACATTAGCATGCTATATTGTTGTCAAATGACTCATTATGTATAATCTGGCAAGTTCACTCATCATTTTGGAATTAAAAATGGCATTGTCTTAAAGGGGTCCCTGATTATGATTTCACATTTTTAACATTAGTTAGTGTGTAATGTTGCTGTTTGAGCATAAACAACATCTGCAAAGTTACGACGCTCAAAGTTCAATGCAAAGGGAGACATTTATTTTAAAGAATTCGCTGATTAAGGACTACAACAAACGGCTGGTGGGGACTACAACAAGCTTCTTTCCGGGTTTGTGACATCACTAACCCTAAAATTTACATATGCCCCCGGGAACACAGAACAAAGTGGGTGAGGCCATGTTGGGCTGCTTTAGAGAAGAGGAAGAGTTGTAGTAGAGTGCTGTTACCATGCCATCATTTTACGCTGGACTGCTTCAGATTTGCAGATTGCTGGATTTGCACAAAAGATTAACATGACGGCACATGCTAGTTGATGAGTTGAATCAACTCCACAGCAAATAAATTTATCCAATAACCATTCAGAAATGTCCAGTTTCATACTAAAAGTTGTAACTTCTTCCTGAGTCTCTCCATCAGTGTCCAACTCCGGTTTGAACAATGTAAGGCTCAACACCGTTACTGACAATCCTCATTTTGGCTGCGTGAGATTCTCCAGCTTTGTTGTTGTTGAGCAACCGAAGCGTGAGCTGTTAAAGCTCCGCACGCTTCTGGAAATGGGGCCGGGAGCAGCAGCTCATTTGCATTTAAAGGGAAGCACACAAAAAAATGGCGTGTTTTTGCTCACACCCAAAGAGGGGCAAATTTGACAAGCTATAATAAATGATCTGTGGGGTATTTGATCCACTTCAAATGTAGACTACTGTATATAGACTGAAATGTATAATATATTATATATATATATATATATATATATATATATATATATATATATATATATATATATATATATACAGCTATGGAAAAAATTAAGAGACCACTCCAAGTTCAGAAATCAATGTTAAGTGGTCTCTTAATTTTTTCCATAGCTGTATATATATATATATATATATATATATATATATATATATATATATATTAGAATAGAATGAACAATATAGAATGTAGAGCATGATCTATGTATTTCCACATGATACTAACAATAAACTATGCTTCTAACCACAGGTGGAGAACTGTATCCAGCCACACAAATTTGTGACGTTGTTTGCAAATGTTCATTAAAACTATGGTTTCAGGAAACGCAAAATCATATTAGTAATGACAGAACTTGCAACTATAGTTGTCTAATGATGCTTTTGGCAAATGTACCCCAGATTGGAACAAGAGATGTACCAACATTTTTGAAATGGTTTCAGCCAAAATCATTTTGAAGGGCTGAAATTATTGACAAATAGTTAGCGCTTCTCTGATGACACATTTTAACGTTGTCAGTGTCTATTTCATGCACACAATGTGGATACTGTAAGCTACAACATGTAAAGCAGTGTGGACGGACCTCACCTTGACCAAAAATTATGCTAGAGTGTGACGTGTATGTTCAGTTTGGTCTCTGTTTTCTCTGTTCCTGTTTGCCTGAGCTAGTTAGTTTCCCTGGCTGTTTCTGTTCTCCTTGATTATGTTCCCTGTGTATTTAAGCCTTGAGTTCTTTCTGTTTAGTGTCCAGTATCGTCTAAGTTAAAGTGGTTGTGTTATTTATCTGCGATCTCTTGAATGTTCATAGTTTATTAAAGACTGTTTTTGTTCTTTATTTCTTGTGCCGTGCGCTTCATTACAGCCACCCGTGACAGAGCTGCAATCGGTAAAATTAGTTTGGCTGAAATATCGAGAAGAAGCTCATTGCCAAGGAACTTTACTATGACTGGTTAATCACCTGTGAGCTACATCATTAATTGGAATTACTTTATGCACAATACGCATCCAACAGCTTCGAGAATTTGGTGGGATTAATCTCTACCTATCCCTGCCACCTCACATCCCACCCAAAACCTCATCACTCACACCATCTTGTATGTTTCCCCTGGGGTGTGTTAATCCTGAAGCTTGACCAGTCAGCACAGCAGGACCCCATGCCAAACCCTCTGTAATGACATCCAGACTGGCATTACTCAAAGTCCTAGTCTTAATTCACTTTAATCTCCACCATAGAAAAATGATTGTGTGTGTTTGTGAGGTGTGTGTGTAGTGGATCAGTACAACACATGGAGGTGGCCCATGGCTTTGTAATGAAAATGGAGAACCCCCAATGCGGCCTCCTGTGGAGTGTCTCTTCATTCAGCCATAATCTCATACAATTAGACTCATGAAATACAATGAGTATCCCAGAGTGGTTCAAATGGGCTGCTCTGCAAGTGATGATGGTGGTTTGGTTTAAAGCTAGTTTGGCTTGTACTATACATAACTGAGGCCCTCTATGTTGGTCATACAGTCATGTTATGTTATGCTTTGCTCCCATCTTAAACATCTTGAATACCAATGATGAAGGCTTCTCTACGTAATAGTGCATATGCAGTATGGCGACCCGACCTGACTTTCTTGAGCATCAAATCATCATATTAGAATGATTTCTGAAGGATCATGTGATACTGAAGACTGGAGTAATGATGCTGAAAAATCAGATTTGCATCACAGTAATAAATAACATTTTAAATATCACAATATTACTGTTTTTACTGTAGTTTTGATCAAATAAATGCAGTCTTGGTGAGCATAAAAGACTTTGTTCAAAAACATTAAAAGATTGTACTGAACCCAAACTTTTGATTGGTAGGGTATATAACAGCTACAGAGATAATTTATGATTCAGTTTAAGGTTAGTGACATTTTATAAGTTAATATGACAGATTACGGAGCCAATTTAATGACTTCAATATATATTTTATTTATTTTTATTTTTTTAAATACATAGGAATGTACTGATGTCGGAGCATGCTCCAACATACTAAGATGTGGTGCTCATGTGGGAAACACAAGTTCAAGTTTGGCTTTTTATTTCCAGAGCCTCTTGTCCCATGTTCTACCCATTATTTTCTGTCTTCCCTCTAATATTTGTATTAACCCTTAAATGCATACCCCGGGTCTTTAGTGACCCGGGACGTCATTCACTACCCTCCTCCTCATTCATTTTTTAAAGTTAGACATCAACCTTCTTGGTATTCCTCAATCAATTCAAAAAAGAAAAAAAAAATCATAAAATTATAAAAGAATGCCTATTTTTGTATTCATTTTTTGTAAAAAATTGTATATATAGGGTCACAAACAACCCAAGGTGTGTATGAATGTAAGTATATTTTTTCTGCACAACAATAATTGAATCTTAGATGACGGAATAAGTGCAATTCACCTTTATTCCACAAGGTGGCAATGTCTGATACACAATGCTGAAGTGACGACTCATTCAGACAGAAAACGAAATAATAAGAAAAACATGAAATGGCTCAGCGATTTACTGCAGAGCAAGTACTGAACGCAATCAAATATGACTGTAACTCTTACTGGATGGATCTGGTGAAGCTGTTAGTGATCGAAATATTGATTTTGAAGATGTTGAAAATTATATTGTTTTGAGAATACGTTTGAGATCGTGAATGGGCTCATATAAGTGACCTCAAACATAAAACTAGCCCATTATTTGCTGAATTTACTGGGAAATGAGCTCTGACGAGGACAGTGGTGATGGCATAAAACATCTGCTCAAACGGAGCCCTTTCAAGCTCCAAAAGGTAACAAAATATGCTTTATTTTATTCTTCTGTAATTGTTACTCTATTATCAGAAGAGTTTTATATTATCGCGACAGGTAGAGATCCTTCCGTGTTAGATATAGATCTGGGTCGATAAAGACCCGAATATGTAAGAATGATTGGCGAAACAGTCATGCATTTAAGGGTTAATATAATAGTCAGACAAAATTGACATTGATATTTAGTGATAATCTCCTATCCCAGTTTAAAATGCAGAGAAAATATCAGCTTGATTTCCCTGAAAAGTATAAACACTATCAAAATATTGGTGTGTTTGGTTCAACCAATAGTGTAAGTTTGGAGCAGGGTTACCCGTTTGGCTAACCAATGACAGCTGGAAGAATTAAAAAAAAAAAAAACACCTGGAAAACGTTATTTTATGCCATTCCTTTGGATATAACATACATCACATTTAATTTAACAATTCTTGCGTCATAAAAGCAAAGATGAGTAGAATTTAGAGCAGGCTGACCACCCCCCCCCCCCCCCCCCACCACCACCACACCTGATGGTGTCTGCAACAGTCTGTGTCTGAAAGGACCATTAACTCTCTGTGATAGCACATAGCATTAAGCTGTGAGAGGGTAATTACCAGAAAATGGACAGATTTGAGAGAACATGTTGCAGTCATTGGACCTATTACCCAGAAAACCTGCATAGCGGATTTGCTCCCATTCACTAATGGATTCAGTATTGAAATCTGCAGCAGATAAGCATGCGTTTCGAAGAATTATGTGTAGTTCAATGTCCAAAACAACATTTGTAACCATAGCCACTGAGTTTCGTCTCAGTAATATGACATTGTGCATGCATCGTTCCAGTTGGCAGTGGATACATGTGAATTGTGCTGTTGAGCTCTGGTGTAACGAAAGGAGACTGAGAAGATCATCACACTTCCACCCCCACGCCCCCAGACCCCTGCGGATCAGACCAGCTGCCCAGTGCTGGAATGACCTATGCAGAAAGAGAGAGAGGTCATGAACCTATGAGGTGTCCATCACCCTGATGATTGTAGTCTAAGCACAGCCAGTCTGACAACACCGCTCAGTGCTGCAGTGATTGTGAGAAACATGCTCACGAAAACATATCACATTGATTTCACCATTAAGGGGTGTGACATATAAGAACTATTGATTTCAGTGGCTTTGGGAATTAGCTCAATACTGAGATGATGGAGCCACTGAACGCAGCACCATGTGCCAATCAAAGTGGTCAAGCTGTTCAGATGTGAAAGGTTATCTCCAGTGGCACGCAGAAGGGGAGCCAGAAAAATATGAATCCAATAATTTGTGGTTCCTAACTTACTTAGAGGTAGAACAAACCCTTCATAACTCAAACCATGAGAGATGTGTGCTTTTACTTGTGATCAAATGTGCCAGAAACGGCAGAACGTCAAAAAACTTGGGGGTGAAATCTTTTGACCTAGCAACCACTCCAATCAACTTGACAAGCACCACAACACCCTAGCAACCACCCAGAACACTCTAACAACCATGTTGAACACAATTGACTACCCTGGCAATCGTCCAGTACACTTTTAACAACCACATAACACCCTGGCAACCACCAGAGCACCATAACAACTGAACAGCAATGTCCCGGCAATCACCCTAAATACATTTACAATCACCTAACAACCACTAGAACACCTTAGCAACACCCTAACAACCATCATGAACATCACAGACTGGAAATCACCCAGAACACTCTAACAACCATGTTGCAACACCCTAGCAACCACCATAACACCACAACAACTTTGCAACAAACTAGAAACCACCCTAAACACCATGAACTGATCTGGCAATCACCCTGAACCCATTAACAACCACATATCAACCACCAGAACAAATTTGCAACACCTAAGCGGCCACCCCAGACACCACAGACTGGCCTGAAAAAAAAAAAAAAAAAAAACTCAGAACACTCTAATAACCATGTAGCAACACTTTAGTAACCACCAGAACACCATAGCAACATCCTGGTAACCATCCCAAACACACTAACAACGACTTGGAAGCCACTAAATACATCTTAGCAAAACCCTAACAACCACACAGAATACCTTAGGAACTGCATAGCAATGCCTTGGCAACCACTCAAAGCACTCTGGAATCCTGGTGCAAAGTTTTGCACAACATCGTATTCAAATTGCCTCGGATGACCACTGAAAAGATCAAGCAGATGTAAATGTTCAGGATAGTTCAGACTCTCATTATTGCTTGGTTATCATGTCTGCTACCCTACACTAGATGGCACACATGCTTGGGCTCTTTCCTCTTCAGCTTGGCTGAATCGGTGCTTTGAAGACTGGCACTCCATCCAAAATGCCCAAGAGTCACATTCATTCACTGAGCAGTAGTAGTTAAAATCATATTAGACACACTTGAATCGACCACTCTAGGACAGTTCATTTCATTTGTGCTTGATTTAAATCCGTACCTCTCTACATTTATCCCATTGAATGTACCAGCAGGGCAACCAAAAGCTAGCAACAGAAAAAACATTGGGGGGTTTTGTAGCTTTTTCCAGTGTTAATTAGAGTATAATGAGCAGAATTGTTATTTATGTCTTAATTAGAGGCATTTTCTTTGAGAGGGCAAGAAAAGCAGTGCTTCCTTTAAAATTTAGATGAGAAAATAATCAATAGTCAAAAAATATGTTGACGAGAAGGTAACTATAATAATAACAGCTGAATTGTTAGTAGTAACAAATAAAGACTATTGTACACTAAATATTTCCAAACACCACTGATCTCAATACTATGAAAGTTATGTTACATGGTCTTTTCACAGACTGTCTGTGCCAATAGAAGTAGCACGAGAAGCTCTGTAAAAATCCTCTTTGTCCATGTTCAGTCATGCAATCGGCTGCAATTACCTCTGATCTTTAGTCACATGACTTGCAGTGCAGACTGAACAGCATTAAATAATTATTAATCATTTCTCACAAGCTTCAGCTTTAGCTGGTGCCCTTTCTTGATGCAAATGTCTGCTCTTGGATCCAAAACAGGGATGCATAACATACTACATCCTGAAACAAAAGACATCAGCCCGCGTAGAAGGAGGGGGCCTCCTCCCCAATCCCTCTGCTGCATCTAATCGATTCCACGCGGTTGTTAAGCACAGCTCTCGTTTATGGTAATTAAAGCCTCCCCACTACAGGGGTAAGGTTGAGAGAAAGGTCCAAGACCGTCAGACTTCCTGTTTTCCAAATCGGCCCGGACCCAGAGGACCCAGCTGCAGCCGGGGTGAGGGAATGAGGAAATTAGGGATGCAAATTTCCCCCTCCGTCGCAAACACATTCTCAGGGGGAAAGCTAATGAATCAAGGCTAGCTGGTTAAATGCGGATGGGGGGACTGCAGTACACCTGCCTCCCCCTTTTTACACCCTCATCTACTTGTGATGGGGCGCTAAGAGTTGAAAGCAGCCGCTACCAATTCAGATAGTCTCTTTTCTCTGCCTATTCAAGGGTACACAAGTTGATTCAAGACTGTCCGTGGAAAAGCAGAGACACTGGGAGAATTTTAATGATACATGCTTTGAAACAAAAAGTGGCATCAGGCCGACAAACAGAAAACCAACAGTAGCTTAGTTGGCGTGTTACAATAATATACGGTGACGACAAAGCACTGGGAGAATGGAAGCTTCCAAAGGAATGGGAGGACTCTACTGTATATTTAGCTCAAAAGAGAACACAATAAAAGAAAGGCTGTAAAGTGTGTTGCATTCTAATAGGAAACACTAAACCCACATAAAGAACTTGTCAAATGCTTGCACTGGCAAAGTCACACCTCATTTAAAGGGGTTTAAACATGACTGTCTATCACAGGATGACAGATTAACAGTAATCCCATAATTACAGTTGGCGTAAAATTGGGATTTATTGTGGCTCTAGAACTTGGACTTTGATTTCATGGTCTTTATTGTTTAGAAAAGTTTTGGGACATGCAATAGATAACTGTCCAGCAGATAGCTAGATGCCATTTAAATACAATTCATGGTTTAATTACGCCCTCAGTGTTGACAACAGTACCCTTTGAGAAGAAGATTCTACCGTTGAGGATGACCTCACACATTAGATCAGATCACAGATCTTAATGAAAAGTGGTAAGTCATGCATACTAACCCTAAAGACCACATCTTCTGAATCTGCTCCAAATCCATGGACCTCTAGAGTCTCCCGAAGAGGTGAGAATCCAAGTGAGGGAATCAAAGTTCCAGTAACTGAAACATCCTGCAGAACCTCCAAGACATTGTTGCAGAGAGTCAAACCCAATATTACAACATTGTGAACTGTTTTCATCACTGAAATACACTACCGACTTAAAGTACCATCTAAACCCAAGGCTGCAATGCTGTCTCAACAGCTTAAAGACAGAGAGTCTTCCTAATGAGTAGCTGACGCATAGCCTGTCAATAGAGAAGCTAATAGGGTGTAGACAGATGCTTACTGGAACCATCGTTGGCCTTTCTGAGAATGCTGTGAGAGCAATAAGCGAAATGGACAAACTAAATGGATGTCAGAGAGTGCTAACAGCTCTAAAGACAAGTTTTTGGCAGAAATGCACCACTTTTCTAAGAGGTCTTGTCTGGAAAGTGAACAATGTGAAACAAAGCACAGCATGGCGCTCTTGTTGGATTCATTGGTCTTTACAAATGATGGTCGATTTCCATCCATTAGCGTTTTCATTTTCCATGTTTTATTACCAGAGCTGAGGAACAGATGATGTTTAATTGGTTAATTAAGGTATACTGGGTGACAGGGATCTAAATAAGGCCAAATTAATTCCAAAGGGATGTTAATGTAGTTTAATGGCCTAGCATTGTGCCAGAGAAACATTTGTCACTACTTTGACAAACCGGCTGATATTTTATTAACAATACACTGCGATACTTTGAGTAGTAATTCATTTTCGCACTTATTTGTGGTGTAGGGGGAAAGGGTCTAGTTACCTGCTTCTCCACCACAAGTTTGTTTTATTTCTAGTTTACCCTATGACTCTCAGTCTGTGTTTTCAATTCAACTCCTCTACTCAAGTCAGGGTGCTTGGAGACAAAGTGGTGACCTCGACAACATGAAAACAGGAAGACACGTACACACGCAAGCACACTGCATCTGGTGAATGAAGGGACTCTTAAATAACAATAGAGTGTCCTGCAGACGCTTTGTGCAAATGGTAGAAGACACACCGGGGGAAATGAGAAGACGGACTGGAATATCCGCACAAAATCACAATAATATCCTTGGGGAATAACTAAGGAGGAAAGAAAACTGTGATGCTCTGGTCTTATCACGCTGGTGTTGTTTCCAGAAAGTATTATAAGACTTCCTTATCTTGCATCACTCATGTTGCAATCCCATGACACTTTTTTTTAGAAGAAAACTTCTTGTAAAATCATGTGAGAGGTCGAAATGAATCAGAACAAGACCTACTGCCATGACAAATCATGACAAATTCAGCCAAGAAAGAAAAGCAAAAGGAGATATTTCTCACAACACCAAGTCTGGGAAAACTATAGTGACATTTAAACACAATAAAGCCAGGCTGCAACATGCATCCACCCTACTGGACACAAGTTCTGGGTTATAATGTCAAACATAATGTCTTTCTTATTGTCACATTGGAGAATGGCTTCCTATTCATGAATGCATCTGTCATGGTGAAGGGAAACCCCTTTCTAAACTTATTCTTTTCTAAACTTAAACTTATTATAGGATTGCAAGAATATTTTGACAATATGAACAAAAAAAAAAACAAAAATCAATCAATCAGTGTTGATTTCCACAAAACAATTTTCAACATCCCTGATTTTCTGTAAAAATCAGAGGTTATTCTGAGGCATTTAGAAGTAAAAATGGAAGTGAATGGGGCCAGGGTCATGGAAACAGAGTTGTGAAATTATACACAAATGTACACAGAAAAGGTTTGTAGACACTTTTTTCCATGGTAATGCACATTGTTTATGTCTTCTGTCTATACAAATTAAGTAGTATTTTAACATTTATAGATCGACCCAATTCACTTCCATTGAAAAATGAGACAAGCAGGAATTAGATTTTGTGGTAACATTTTTCCACAAGTGGTGTTGACTGAGCTTAACTTGCACTGAATATGGAATATTCCTTTAATGCATTAATTTCCAAAGGCCATTACTTGACATAATCATGATTCTGGTTATGCTTAAATATCTTCATGCTCAGTGGAAGAGGAGAAAGTGACCTTAAAATCAAATTTTACTATTTTCCCTCAGGGAAAGCTTATTCCACACCACCCACAACTGACCAGAAGCAGTCATGTTTGGTGAAGAATCCCAACATGCCCAGGGGCAGGGAAGAGTGAAGTGGGAGTGATGCACAAACAACTGCAGGTTTTATAAACTGACTGGCACAGAGAAACATCCAACACCACAGCTGCATCTCCTGCAAGCCTCTCAGGACTTAAGGAGGTCCTCCCAGCTGTTGCTGTGCCCAATTACTACGACCAGCAGACACTTTGTCAATGAAGACAGAGTCGTAAAAAGAGGTCTATGTGGAACAGTGTTTTCTTGCCAAAGATTGAGCACAAGTGTTGCTCAATGTCTTCTGAAGCTCAAGGAGGCAAGAGGTGGTGCAATGCTGTGTAACAAACAAAAACATCATAACTCTGAAATGACCTCAGGCCAGCGTGATCCCATCACATCATGGAGGGTCAAAGAGACCAGCTGTGGAACTGGAGACCATGTGTGGAGGGAACACGAGATCAACCGCTTCTTTCCGCTTTAGGCGAAATGACTGCTTTAACAAGGGCTCTCCAGTTTTCCTCTCAAAGCAAAGATGAGGAGATCTGGCATGTCTGAAATCAGCTAAAAATAATACTACTGTATGTAGGGGAGAACATGATAAGATGAGACACTTGTTTTACTAGTTTGAAGAGTCAAAAAACTTTATTTCCAATATTCATACACACTGAAACTGCTGTGGCATTTGGCAATAAACACCTTTCAAATAGTTGGGTAAGAATAAACCGTTAGGGTAAGTTGAGCCAGTTTGAGTTAGTTATATATATATTATATATATAATACATTTTATTTAAAACATATTGTAACATAATCATGTAACGTGTAGTTCTATGTCTGTTTAATTTCATTGTGTTTTGGTTCCGTTTTCTCTGTTCTGGTTTGCCCGAGTTCCCTGTGCTTATTAGTTTCCATACTTCCTAAATAATTTACACAGCTGTTCTGTTTTACCTTGATTACTCTTCCCATGTATTTAAGCCCAGAGTTTCCTCAGTTCTGTGTTCGGTCTCGTTTGCTTTTATGTTGGAAGTGGTTGTGTTTTTCTGTGATTCTCCTGCGTGTTCATTATTAGATTGTGAAATAAAGACTTTCTGTTTATTCTCCAACATTGTGCGCTCATTACAGTCACACAACCGTATCAAATCATAGCCTATATTATCAGTTTGAATATTTAAGATTTTAAAACAGGAAAGCCACCTTAGGATCCAAGAAATAATGGCTGACTAATTATAGTGATGTGAAAAAAACTTTGGATGAGATTAAATCTAGACAAAGCTACTGGCGCTGAAATAAAATGTTTGTCAGCAGGGAATTCAGACACATCTTTAGAATCTAAAAAAATTCTTTGGTTAGCAGATGCACAATCTGGCTAGATGTTCACCGTCCTCAGATGCAATAACAGCCTTTTTTAAGACACTGGATTAAGAAAACAAATGAACATCTGTAAACTTACTTTCTTGTTACTTACTACTTTACTTTCTGGGGTCATTGATTAAACAGGCATGGAACTTTATAATCTGAGGACAACTTTAAGCCCAAATGACAAGCTAATTCATGGATTTGAGGTGAGCCAGGTCAAAATCTGGCCAACCGTGCATGCCTGATCGAACCATGACTTTGACACCTGCGTGCCAAAACGGCCACCATTTTGCTAATCGTTGTTTATAGAGAAAAGAGAGACGTTGGGATGCTTGACTTTATAATGGCTTGTGTAAAGATGTGGTGACAGCCAAACAACACAAAAAACACATCTGTGACGAAGACCAACAATCTCATTCTCTCAGTGTTTACTCTAGACCAGTGAGTTTTTAAAGAATGTGAGCATACAATGTGCAGCTTCACTATCTAGTTTTATACATTGGCAGCTACTGTTTAATGGGCCATTCAGAGTGATCAGAAGTAAATCATTTTCAATAAATTTGGGGGCGATATCAGCATAGTTTGTTTGGATACAAGTACAGCAGCATTAGCACATAAATAGTCATTTCAGGTTTCATTGCCTAGGTTTGTTATCTGTGATACAAGAGCAATGAGAACTTTAGTCAGTCACCATTAGTGACTACTGGGAAAAGACTTGATTTCTTGCCCTTTATTCACCCAAGTTATGTCCTCACATAAAACTGAGAAAAGCTTACACAATAATTTCCCCAAGAGTGTTTTAAGCAGCCAACATCCAGGATATACGACAGGAAAACGGAATGGTGTTTATGTGGTGTTTTCTAACGACTGAAAAAAAAGCTGTAACGGCGGAGGCTGTCTCAACCGCAAAACAATTAAGGCCTTCAAAAACAGGACTGTGCAGCTACTACGCATAAACCACCACTTGACTTGAAAAATAACTGGACATTTCGAGCAAGACCCACAAAACAGCTCTCACTTAACTGACATAAAACAGGATAAATATGTGCATCCATCCAAGAGTTGACCATTTTACGTGGAAATATACTGGAAAGTATTGCTCTTTTGAGAGTTATTTTACAATGAGCTTAAATATAGGGCTGCTTCCAGCTCAAGTTTGTTGACGTCTGTGCTGAACAGGCTGAAACTGCAGATATATGGACAAAACAAATCAAATAATATTTTGCAATATTTCTGTATGTTATTAAGAGATAAACGAACATCACATCCATGTTGCATGCTTGCATAAATGAGCAGATTCTTTCCACTCCTCCGTTTTGTAGACATGCAGAAATTCGATTAGGACTTAGATTGCATTAGTCGCACATAGCATGCTGAGGCATGGAGATGTTGGTCATGACAGTAATCACATTATGAATCTGTTGGCCGTCAAAACAAGAACACAAGTCATTGACTCAGTGCTCACAAAATGGAGGCAGATGGGTTGTGCGTGTTTCCATGTTAACAGAGGTGGGCGAACCAAAACTTGACCTTTATTTGCAGTTCCTCTTTCAATTCTTGTTTTCACCATGTTTTGCTATTATGTGCAGTCCGGTCACCAGGACCTTATTTTGGTCAATGGACAAAAAAAAAGTTAGGTCACACTTTAGATTAGGTCCAATTCTCACTAATAACTAACCCTTAACTATGACTTTTGCCTCAATAAACTCCTAATTACTGCTTATTACTAGTTAGTAAGGTAGTTATTAAGTTTAGGTATTGGGAGAATTAAGGATGTAGAATATGGTCATGCAGGATAAGGCATTAATATGTGCTTTATAAGTACTAATAAACAGCCAATATTCTAGTAAAATGCATGCTAATGAGCAACTAGTTAACCCTTAAATGCATACCTCAGGCCTTTAGTGACCCGGGACGCCATTCACTACCCTCCTCCTCATTTATTTTTTAAAGTTAGACATCATCCTTCTTGGTATTCCTCAATCAATTCATTATAAATAATATAACAAGAAAAAAATGTCATAAAATTATAAAAGAATGCCTATTTTTGTATTCATTTTTTGTAAAAATTGTATAGGGTCACAAACGACCCGAGGTGTGTATAAATGTACGTATATTTTTTCTGCATGACAATAATTGAATCTTAGATGACAGAATAAGTGCAATTCACCTTTATTCCACCAGGTGGCAATGTCTGATACACAATGCTGAAGTGACAGAAAACGAAATAATAAGAGAAACATAAAATGGCTCAGCGATTTACTGCAGAGCAAGTACTGAACGCAATCAAACATGACTAACTATCACTGGATCTGGTGAAGCTGTTAGTGATCGAAATATTGATTTTGAAGATGTTGAAAATTATATAGTTCTGAGAATACATTTGAGATCGCGAATGGGCTCATATTCGTGACCTCAAACATAAAACTAGCCCATTATTTGCTGAATTTACTGGGAAATGAGCTCTGACGAGGACAGTGATGATGGCATAAAACATCTACTCAAACTGAGCCCTTTCAAGCTCCAAAAGGTAACAAAATATGATTTATTTTATTGTTCTGTAATTGTATCAGAGCAGTTTTATATTATCACGACAGGTAGAGATCCTTCCGTGTTAGATATAGATCCGGGTCGATAAAGACCCGAATATGTAAGAACAATTGGCGAAACAGTCATGCATTTAAGGGTTAATAGTGAAAATTAGACCCTAAACTAAAGTGTTATCAAAAGTTATGTATAATTCTAATGCATAATCACTAACACTCTACATATAATCAGCAACTCCAAAATAGCACACATGACGTACACAGCAGAATCAACTCACCTTATACATAGTAAAAAAAGTGTACCATTTTAATTAATTATACCTTGTATTATACTTTTCATTGAACTGCATACACACTGCATATAGTGAGCTTCTTGCAATGCTGGTTGCAATCTTGGTATTGCCTTCTTCCTGAAGAATATATGTGTCATTATAATTTTACTAAAACAGTATCACTTGAAGGTATAATTATGCTGTCTACCTTTTGAAACTTTTGTGTTGGTCCAGTGACTATGATGGCTAAAATTGCTGCCTACGTAGGGAGGTCACTAGGTTTGTGAACAGAGAACTAATGATGACCACTGCATATACATATATACACTTTCCTTTATACATTCAAATAAATGCTGTATGCAGGCTGTATGTCTTTGTATGTGTGTTTGTGTGCTTTCCCTTGAGACCAGCTCTTACACAACCAGACCTGGTTGAAATGAAACCATGCGCACCGTGAAAAGGAGGCCTGCAGCATGCTGGGATGTCAGTCAGTTTGACTTTAACCCTTGCAACAATTTCCTGGCTTGTCAAGCTTGGGAAAACATAATATACACAGCAAAACCACTGCATATTAGTGATGGTTTCCTTTTAAAAGGGGCTGCTTGAATTAACAAAACCATTTCCTGAACATTATCATTTCTCTAACTGCCAAATGCACCGGTCTACAGGCAATTTAATGTGGATACACATTTATCGTGCATAACAACCCAACAATATCACATTCAGGAAATGAGGAAATCCTGTGCCATGACTTACAAAATGCTTCCAGGTCATTGTGCCTTGTTCTAGAGGAAATGGATTAGACTGACTGCAGTCTTAACATGAATCTGAGATAAATGTATTGTTTTATTCTATCATTATAATTGGGCTGCCAAGTTCTACAGTACAAGTACAGTAACCTCACCCTGAATGCAGCTTTCAACAGCAATCATGTCCAGTCTAGTGCTACTGCAAGCCAGGCGGAGATGGAAATGATGATGATGAAGAAGATAGCAGTAAAGTGCCTCTGGTAAGGAGGCTCTCAGCTCTAAGACACACCCTTCAATAGCTTCAATTGAGACACTGAGCCTAACTTGTCTCATAAAATCAAATTCACTGGCCAAGTTCTCATTTTGTTCATGGTAATTTATCTGTTCCAATAGTGTATACAGTGTGGATTAAAACTAAATATAAGATAAAACAAAACTAACTTCTATAATTTAGCACATTTTCGAAACAAAATGAATATTCAATGCAAAATAATGGAGGGTGGGGCTTAGTTTTAATCGATAGGATTTGACTGGATTGTTAAAAGAATTTCCAGGGGCATATTATTGGTTAAAACTTTTTTGTTTTTTTTGTTTTCCTTCCTTCCTGGAGATTATGTCAGCAAAAAAAGAATGAAAAAGTTCTTAAACAAACAAATACATATCAGCAACTTTTTGCCACACTGTTTTAAAATAAACTACAAAATACCGAATGAGCCACTTGAGTCTTCATTATCGTGCCTCAAATCCAAAAGCTGTGGTTTGAATGATTTAAAAGGAGTTTTAGTGTACACGGTAGGATATCCGGTTTGATAAAGCTCTTATCAACACAAAGTACGAAGCATCTGTCAAGTTCCTTAAGCATTTAGAAGACATGTTGGGGTCAGTTCTTAACCCTCCACTGGTGGCTCCCAATTGCCACTGTCTGATACCAAAGGCATCCAAGCACTTAAGCAGAATGTCTCCATATTACCTACTGGAGACTGAATGTACATAATTATAAAGTGTTGACTTGACTTGCCAGTTATACTAGTTAAACTTTTTTGAATTGTATCAAATATGTTGCTTGATAGTTATAGAGCTCCTTCTCAACCAACTATGGTGTCGTTTATATACACATAATCTCTTATCATTTCCTGATCCTCTTTCCCCACCTTCTCTCTGTTGTTTCCTGTCTCAGCTCCTACTGTAAAAACAGCCAAAATAAAACAGAAACAAACTATTTTGTTTTGGGCAGTGCATATTGTGATTGCACAAAGAATCCCTCACAACAACCAGTGTCACAGCAACACTGGCATGGAGTCTTGTGTAATTGAGTTCTGTGGAGTCAAAAGCAGAAGCAGAGGCTAAGTAATACTAATGCAGTCAGTCACAAATGCATGTTTCCAAACCCCAGAGGGAAGCTTTGAACCTTTGCTTGAACAGCTAACCATGGTGGGCAGCACAAGCTAAAGGAATCAACAGTAATGTACTGAGGTCAAGATGTTGAAAAGAATATAAAATCCGGATCAGCCGTGCAATACAAGACATTTTTTTTTTTTCAATCTGCCCACCCCCACTCCTCAGCAGGTGTCGTGCGGCAAGGTCAAAATAAGCTCCAGGGAAGGAGGGGAAATGAGTATAGCTAATAGTCTGAATTCCATTTTCTCATATCCCAACTCACTTCACACCACATCTCTCTGGCCACCCTAACATTAAAAAAAAAGCACTACACTGAGGCACTACCTTAGAATTTAGACTATTGTTCAGTGTCAGATTGTTGAGAGAATTGCTAATTGCTAATCACACTCAAATCATCACTTACCATGTTAAATGAGTGTTAAAGTATTGACTACCTAGCAAGGGAAAATGCCTTAAAAAATAGTTGGGCACAGAGGTAAGTAGCTAATAAGTCACTGCACTGTTAATGTATTCTTAAATAAAAACAAAACACACAATGTTTGTGCCGTTGCCATCTCATTCTGAGTCACTGACCTTCCCAAAGAGTGTGACATCCCTATTATTCTCTTTTGAAGTACCCCGGTAACAGAAAGAGGGAGAGGGAAGGGGAGAGAGGAAAAAAGAGAGGGACCATCTGTCAACTGCCCCAGAGATCAATGGCACCAGCGGCAAGGCTAAATATGTTGCCCACCATGACTTGAAAACAATTCAACCCAACGAGGTTTATTTTTAAGTTCAAGCATCATTTATTTAACCGTTTAAAGAGTTAGTTTGTTCACATTATTTACAATAATGTATGCTGAAATGAGGCTTATCATTGATGTAGAAAATATATTATATATAAGTTTTTCTGCAAAAAACAAAAGTAAATCAATGTAGCCATCCAAAACAGCAGCTAAGGACACACATTCTGCAGATTAGGGCAGTGTGTCAACTCTACTACAATGGTAAGGCAAATATACCTCTGGATCACCCCCTACCCCCCGATTGGAGCGCAGATTGGTCTCATCCAATACGTGCACAGATGCAAGACATGAGCTTGCAATGTAAACAAAAAGGGATGCGGCGATTGTTCAATGGAACCACGCAGTGTTTGAAATAAAGCAGCAATCATAATCATTGACATGCAGATGCAGCTTTGAGTCAAGAAAGATGTATGATTAAAGAAAATGTGCATAGTTATGCAAGCAGCACAGGATGAATAAGAAAAACAAAGCAAGATGGTTGCTAAGCAAGAGCAGGGCTGGGTTGAGCTATAGAAGCGATGCTGGATCCGTCAGCCAGGAAGCATTGCTCATTCCTCGGCATTGCAAGTGGATTAGTGGATCTTGTTATTACTTACCCAACATCTGACTGAAGAGAAGCTGCTCCAGGTCTCCAAGCACCGTTACAACCAGTTCAGGGTCCACCTTTAGGAAGGTCTTGTCCCCTTCCTCTGGTTCAGGTGCATCTTTGCCCCCTCCACCTCCTCCTGGGGTGGCTGCTCCCGAGGTACCACTCACGGACTTCTTACCATTAGCCTTAGCCTTGCTGGACAAGATCTCATCATCCGACTTGCCATCATCTTCCAGCTCTTGAGCTTTGCTGATGGGTTTGACCTCAGCATAAGGACCCTTAGGTATCCGACTGGGTTTCCCCAGCTTGGAAGGTGGGCTAAAGGTTTTGGCTTTCCTAGAAACAGCGAATGTTCCGACTTGGAAAGGTTTTTGGAAAGAGGTATACCCTTGCCAGTACCCCCTCCGGCATCTTTGAGCTTGCCTGACTTGTTCTGACCTGCCCCAGGCTTTTCCATGTCATCTGACCACTTGGGCTGGTACAGGTGCATCTTCTTCTCAGCGTCCGTAAGCACACAAAGATTGGTCAAGGACTTTTGCTTGCGCAGGTTGCTAGGAACTGGAAGACGACCCTCAGAGTTTCCTGCTCTGTAGACCTTTAGCTCAGCCCGAGGAGTAGCCTGTGGGAGCCCTGACTTGCCCCTTTTTGCAGCCATGCCCCCAACTCCTTTGGCACCAGCCTGGTCCTGAGGGGTCTTGGCTTTGGAGGTTTTGTCAGCCTCAGTCTCCAGATCTACTCCTTGTCCTCTTGGGCTACCCCCAAGCATTCCTCCTGCGTGAAACCATGTAAAAGCATCAGTGAGTCAAATGGTTTTACAATCGAGCAAAAAAAAAAAAAAAAAAATAAAAAAAAGAGACAAGGTGCAAGGTTTGCAAGCCCTGTCGCTTGCTGCCAAATCCTTATCACAGGGAAAACTAGCTCTCCAATAACACATACAGAAAGACCAGTCGGTAGATGCTGTATTGAAGAGGTAATCCGTGTATCTGGTGTCTTTAGCATGTAAATCCAGCATCTGGGTCCTCTCAGTTAGACTGCCTCAGTTGCAGCTGCTCTAGTGCTACCCAGTCACTCATTCTCTCTTTCTCTCTCTTTCTCTCTCCTCCCTTCAACAGTGTCTTGCTGCTTTGCTGTGCAGCAGCAGAATGACAGAGAAGACAGACGCAGAAACGGTCCCTCCCCTTGCTCCCCCGCACTCATTCAACCACACACACCCTCCTCCTCCCCCTTCTCTTCTGGCTCTCTCTCTCTCTTTTCCTCTTTCTCTCTCCAACACACCCACTCTAAAGATGCTATACTGCTCCCCTGCACAAGTGGTATAGTATGACGGACCTGTGATAAATTATAGTGTCTTTTTAAACAGTTGCCTGTCAGCATGCTTCCTCTACTAGCCCTCTTTGGTTCACTATAGTGCTCTGTTATCGTAAAACCAATAATGTTTCCACCTCAAGGACATAATCCCCAGTAACATTATGCTTTCATACTTGTATTCATTTTAAGAAATGTTACATTGCGGAAGCTGATTTAAATGACTATTTTATACTCTCTAGGAATTTCTGGAAAAATTGTGTTTGCTGGATGTTTATTACTTGTCAGAATCTTAAACCGGAAACATCATGCCATTACAAGACTTATATATTATTTGCGCATATAAAACATAGCAGAGATCATTCACATTCACTTATTCACATACCTAAATTTTGTCAATTCAGTCGAGTCACACCTTCCAAAGATAATTTGCTTTAGAAAGGAAAATTCTGTCACCATCTTCCCACAGTCATGTCACTCAAAAATTCATTTAAAAAAAAACAAACAAACAAACAAACAAACATATGATATACTAAATTGGATTTGAGGCTGGGTCTCTTGGCATACTAAAAACATAAAAAATGATATCACTTTAGTATGGGGAGCTTATATTTACTATTAACTATGACTTCTCCCTCAATAAACTCCTTATTTACTGCTTATTAATAGTTAGTAAGGTAGTTTTTGTATCGTTTAAGGATTAAGGGATGTAGAATATGGTCATGTAGAGTAAGGCATTAATATGTGCTTTATAACTACTAATAAACAACAATATGCAGGCTAATAAGCAACTGGTTAAAAGTGAAAATTGTTCCCCATATTGAAGTGTTACCCGAAAAACATTTATAATACATTCATTAAAATGACCATTACAAATTAATAGCTATCTCGTTCTTAAATTTATTAGACAACTTGTTGTCATAAAGAGAAAACAAATATTTTTCTTTAATGTTGACCATTTCCTTTTTAGAGAGTTTTTGACATGAGGAATGGCAAATTGAATTTGCATTTTTATACCCAGTCTTGAGCCGACACATTCAACTTCTCTCAGAAGTCAGAAATAAATCAAGCGTAACATTCAACCATTAAAGTGTATTTTTCTCTTAAGGACTGCAAGTATATAGCTGTAATTGGCCATTTGAATAAAAAAAAAAATAATAAAGTGCTTTTACTATTTTTTTCTGCCTTACTTGTAAAACATTAAATTCGACAATTCATGGATAACAACAATAATTATATTTTAGCATTAGAAACACTACTGAGACTAAAGAGCTTAGACATACTGGTGGATTAACTATTACAGAAACAGAAAAAAAAAAAAAAATGATTTTGGTAATTACCAATATTGATAGGGCAGCTGTGGCACAAACCTTACATTGGGTGGTGGTCTAATTAATTAGTTAAGCACTACATGCATGACACTCCAGGCTATAACAAATGTATAGAAAATTAGGTTCTGGCTCTGATGTGTCACACTGAATTACCCCCAAGAAAAAAAGATTGAACTTCGGAAAGAACAGCCTCTATTCTATCAGAGGATGGACCTAATTTTTCACCAGCATTTGGAAGGGGATGTCACAACAATACGATACACACAAGACCGCACACAGTTCCTTCCTCTGAAGCCGAAAGGGATCTAAGCATGTTTGAATCAATTTTGAGAGTGCTCTACTTAGTTCTGTCATTTCGTCTCAACAAGACCAAGCTCTACCGAACAGACCATCCAAGTGGAAATGATAACTGACCTCATACAACATCTTAGCTCAAGGACACAGGGTTGATAACGTAACTCAATTTATCTTATCTAATTATTCTTATCAAGTTTGCAAATAACTGTAGATGCAATACTAATGCACTTAATAACATAAACTCAACATACAGCATTGTCTCAACAATTATCTGTCAATGAATCAATAGGCTCAAATAGAGTGCATGCTTTCATGGTGGTGTATTACCTTATCCATTAATATGCTGGTATTAATACCTCAGGTTCTTCCCATCATGCACTTAATGCACTAATTCATGATGGCAACTTAAAAAACAGTACTTAACGAGTCAATAAGAAAATTGCTGAACAAAGTCTATGAAAGTTCCTGAAATATCTTTGCAGTTTTTGGCAGAAATCCAGAGGGCAAACAGAAATATTCAAATGCAGCAAATAGCTTTAAATGAAAACAGTGTTGGTGCTACCCTTTAGAGACCGTTATGGACAGTATTCAAAGATATTTCATTTGCATACCACTGGTCAGTCAGTCAATTTTTTAGCAAATTTTGGCCCTTTTTGAAGACCACCAAAGCATTTAAAAATAAATTATACAGCAATTATAACAATGCATTGCAAACTACACTTAATATTTTCCACCAAAATGGTTTTGATTGGTTTTTAGAATGTTGCTATGAATTAGATTGTTCTGGTAGTTGCTAAGGTGTTACTAAGGTGTTGCTAGGTGGTTGCTTGCTCAAAAAGCCCATCTCAATGATATTCTGGTCTCTAAAAATGACTTGAGTCTCTCCTTCAGTGCAAGTCTAAGATATTTTGCCTTTTTTATCATTGGAAATTAACAGCACATGATTCTAAATTCACTTTAGAATTCAAATTTCCTGATAATTTACTCACTCCCATGTCATCCAAGATGTTCATGTCTTTCTTTCTTCAGTTGAAAAGAAATTAAGGCTTTTGAGGAAAACATGCCAGGATTATTCTCCTTATAGTGGACTTCACTGGGGCTCAATGGGTTGAAGGTCCAAATTTCAGTTTCAGTGCAGCTTCAAAGGACTCTACATGATCCCAGACAAGTAATAAGGGTCTTATCTTGCGAAACAATCTGTCATTTTCTGTCATTGTTTTCCTCAAAAACCTTAACTTCTTTTCGACTGAAGAAAGAAAGACAAACATCTTGGATGACATGGCGTGGGTAAATTATCAGGAAATTCTGTAGTGAACTAATCCTTTAAAGTATCATTCCATTTGAAAAACAGTCCAGGACGAGTTACGCAAAGTATTTACACCAAATGTGTTAACCTCATTCTAACTTTGTGTTTCTAAAGTTATTCAAAGAAGCAAACATATCCAAACCAGTGGGATAGTCCAAAGTTCCTCCCAGTAGAGACATTAATGTCACACCAGATATAAAGTGGAAGGAACACCACACAGAGCTGGATCTGTTCATGGGGAAGCCCTTGCTTATAAACAGCGCTCTGTTTCGACCACGGGCTCAAGATAGCGCATTCACGTAAACTTCACCACAGGTCGCCACCTCGTCTCTTGCTTGTGCTTTGCTCAACACTGAGCTGACTGTCCTGTGCTGATGACCCAGACACCATTGCAAGACTGCTGAGCAAACTTCTGAGTAACTCAAAATTTTGTTTGAGTCAAACATTCAAAGTGAAATTATATGACTCATTTGTCATTTTGTTAACTTTCCAAAGAAAGCTGTATGAAAATGATTTTATGTGGAGGAAGTGTCAAAAAAAAAAAAAAAAACTAGAACCTTTTGAGAATTATTTTATAAAATGCATTTCACGATCACTGTTACCATGGCCATAAGTGTCCAAAGTTCACAAAATATGGAAGCAATATAAAAGGCAAAGAAAAACAAAAACAAAAAAACAAAGCTTTATTACACATTAATTTCATTCAGCTTTAGCCAAAAGTTCTGTCTAAAATTTACATAACACTTGGTTGAATACATTTATCTTGTTGGCTTAAAGTAAACCTATCTGTTTACGGTTTCCCAGTTGTTCAACCTTTCTTTAAATAAGAAAAATCTATTACTGATGGCTAAACTACACCACACCCGAGTATGACTCAGTCCAAGGGCCGAGGTTTCCAAACAAAGCCACAGAGACCAGAGGAACTAGGAGGAAATCCTCTCTACAAGCCAGACTAATGCTGGGCCATAGACTCATGTCCTCTATTTCATTGGCTACCTAGTCATATGCATGTGTCATATGGGAGAATTCCTGTAATATCCTACACATACTGCTCCCCCACATACTGTACTTCTTTTTATGTCTGTAAATGATGGTTATCATAGGAAAAAGAAAGCACGTTTCTCTCTACTCTCCCACTCAGCAGTGTAAAGTGTTAACTGATCATGCCATGGGTCTGCTATCTGTTTTCAAATAAACTGTAATGTTCTACTGAATTCAAAAGTACAAGATGACCTTAGAGAAAACACTCCCGCAGGCTGTTCGGCAATGTTCAGAGCCAAAAAACATTTCCCTTTCCAGATATGAAAACATCTTTCTTACGTGAGCAGCAATAAAATCATTATATTATATTATATTATATTATATTATATTATATTATATCATATCATATCATAGCTTCCAATATTTTTTTTTCCCCCAGCAGAATAGATGCACGAAACCAGCTGCGCTTTCTCTCTCTCTCTCTCTCTCTCTCTCTCTCTCTCTCTCTCTCCGACAGCGAGTTGACACACAAACCCGCCTCCCCTCACTCAATCATTTCATTTGCTCTGGATGAATATTGTTGGTGTTACAGGGCTTGAATTTCATCATGGGATTGTGCATGTGAGCACAAAATCTGCAAGAATGAGTAAAATTATGTGCAATACGTACAATCTCATGGCGAATTTCAAGCCCTGTAACACCAACAATATTCACCCAAATGGAATGGAATGGAATCAGGGCTTGACATTAACTTGTTTTTGCTCACCAGCCACTGTGGCTAGTGGTTTTCCAAAGTTACTAGCCACTCAGCATTTTCACTGGCTGCAATTTTGACATCAATACCACAGGGGAAAAAAACAGCCATATTAGATATTTTTTAATATTATCTCATAATTTGGCAGCAGGTTTATTAGGCTGCTGTCACTTTATACTGTTACACATGCAACTGTTTACATTCACTTAAAACAACTGACTGTGTTTACATGAATGCTGGCCAAGACCGGCACTTTGACTTCATTTTTTTGTGTATTTGGCTGTTTAAGTGCAATAAGCAGTGAAAATGAACTCAATTTAGTACTGAGAGGTGGCTTTATGTGCGCACACTTTGAGTGTAAGCACAAAATCTGTGGGAATGAGTAAAAATCTGCAGGAATGAGTAAAATCCCATGACAAAATTCAAGCCCTGTAACACCAACAATATTCATCCAGAGCAAATGAAACCAGTGAGTGAGGGGAGGCGGGTTTGTGTGTCGACTTGCTGTCAGGAGAGATGAGAGAGCGTCAGGTCTTAGAGTCTAATATACCTGCTGCCAAATTATGAGATAATATTAAAAATATCTATATGGCTGTTTTTTTCCCCTATGGTATCAATGTCAAAATTGTGGCCAGTGAAAATGCTGAGTGGCTAGTAACTTTGGAAAACCACTAGCCACAGTGGCTGGTGAGCAAAAAAAAAAAAAAAAAAAAAAAAGTGAATAATTTTAACAAAATAAGAGGGATCATACAAAATGCATGTCATTACCCGGCTGCTTTTTTTTTGTTTGTTTTTTTTGTGATGGTTGTCCATGAGTCGCTTGTTTGTCCTGAGCAGTTAAACTGCCCAATATTCTTCAAAAAAATCCTCCAGGTCCCAAAAATCTTTAGTTTTCCAGCATCTTTTGTGTATTTGAACCCTTTCCAGCAGTGACTGTATGATTTTGAGATCCATCTTTTCACACTGAGGACAACTGAGGGACTCAAACACAACCATTAAAAAAGGTTCAAACATTCACTGATGCTCCAGAAGGAAACCCAATGCATTAAGAGCCAGGGGGTGAAAACCTTTTGAATTTGAAGATCAAGGAATATTGTACTTAATTTGTCTTCTGGCAAACATTTAAGTGTCTTATGTTGCTTCCGAAGGGCAGTAATAAATGAAAAAAAAAAAAAAATTGGACATCATTATCTTGTTCAAAAGCTTTCACCCCTGACTCTTAATGCATCATGTTTCGTTCTGGAGCATCAGTGAATGTTTGAGCCTTTTTTTAATAGTTGTGTTTGAGTCCCTCAGTTGTCCTCAGTATAAAAAGATGGATCTGAGAACCATACAGTCACTGCTGGAAATATGCAAAAGATGCTGGAAATCTGAAGATTTTTGGGACCTGGAGGATTTTTCTGAAGAATATTGGGCAGTTTAACTGCACAGGACAAAGAAGCAACTCATGAACAACCATCACAAAAAAAAAAAAAAAAAAAAAAAAAAAAAAGTCGTAGATCATCCAGGTTAACCACACACAGTATTAAGAATCAAGGGTTCGCAAACTTTTGAGCGGGTCGTTTTTATAAATTCAGCTATTTTTGTGTCTTGTGGACCATATGTAAACATTTTTTTTTTTTTTTTAAATGTAAAATATCTTACTTAGGACAGTACTAAATAAAAAATAACATGCATTTTGTATATTGACCCAGGATGTTACAAGGACATTTGAGTAAGAATGCAACTTTACGATTGGTACCATACTATGATGTCTGCTCCCTAAATGGGCACTGCACACTCTATGGCCTTTCTTTTCCAAAGCACTGACCCCACGAAACAAACTAGTTAAGAACCATTGAAACTATCTCCGGAGTTAAATCAACTCTGCTCAGAGAACATATGGTCCCTCTCTACATAGAGTTAAAATAACACTGAAGCAGAGTTAAAGTTAATGAGATAACATGCTGTTTGTGGAGATGTTTAATCAGATCATGAGAGATTTTATGTCTTTTATCTTCAGTTGATTTCATCTAAGGCTGTGGCTGAAGTCAGTTGTAGTTCTTGTGTTTCTCTTCAGTGATTCTGCTTGTTAACAGCAGGTGTTCATCACTAATGCTCAATCATAACTTAATTGATCACTTAATTATCTCATTTACTTTAACTCTACTTCAGTGTTACACTAAGCAGAGAGGGACCATATGTAATCTGAGCAGAGTTGATTTAACTTTGGGGATTTTGCGGTGTAGCAAATTAGACAGGCAAAAACGAGAACAGAAACAAAGAAAACAAAACCAAATCAGATTACATGTGACAGTAGTATCACGAAAGGGAAGTAATGTAAATATCTAAGTTAATGATTAAATGCTTCTGTCACTGAAGCATCTTGCCTTTAGCAAACGGTTATACCCCGTCTGTGCATCTGAGCCCTAATGTTTAATCTCAATTTGTGTCTCTGCCATGTTTTATTAGCCCCATTTCGTAGGACTATAGGAAGCATCACTGCAGCGTTATTATCTGATTACCACTGTGATCAATAGTGACTGATTTAAAATGATGGCAGACCTCTTGTTATCTGACTTGGTACAATTTAAAGGGGATCTATTATGCAAAATTCACTTTTACATGGTGTTTGAACATAAATGTGTGTTTGCAGTGTGTGTACACAACCACCCTACAATGATAAAAATCCACCTACTCATTTCTTTTTTTTTTTTAATCCTCATAAATCATAAACAGAGTCTCAGAACAAGCTGTTTTCATTTTCTAAACAGTATGACAACATACTGCTCAGGCCCCACCCACAAATGCTGACATACTCTGTCGTATTAGCATAGACCCCGCCCTGAGCGAGTTGTACACTGTCCTCCATTTCCTCCAGGCTGGAGCAGCTATAGCGGCAAGAATGTCTCGCAAGCGATTGAGGTGTTTTGTTGTTGGATTTAAGAGTGAACATAATAGTCATCATGTACATCTGACATCAGAGCTGCTGAAGATGCAGTGGATTAGTTTTATTTTTAAAATGAACACCCATATGCCTAAATTTGTTCATGTCTGCACAAATCATTTTACACCAGACTGCTTTGTGAATGAGGGTCAATGTAAAGGGACAATACAAAACAGGATTTGCTAAAAAGATGTTACTCAAAGATGGATCAGTACAAACTGTTCATGATCCAGCTAACAGTCTCCAGAGCGACACTGGTTACGGCAGAAACGAAAGTGAGAGCGTGCACTTTATTACAGTTCATCAGAGTTGATTTATGGATATAAAGTCTACCAGTTTATTAAGCACCCCCGAAAAGGCATAAGGTCTGTATATATTTGTTCACCGTTAATTGTAACGTGTGTTTTTATATAATTCGCTGTGTATGTTGATGATAAAGCAAGGAAGAGAGAGAGTTAAGACTTTAATAGGTACTTGTACTGTGTTTTATTCAGCTCTTACTGTGATTTACTGGAGTGAAAACAGATGCTTCATCTTTTGTGTGATGTACAATAAACTTCATAAAACTCAAAGTAAATTTGTGGCCATCATTCTAACGGGGTCTGCTACAACTAGTGTTGTCACGATACCAAAATTTTGGTTTATGCTCAATAAAATTGTAAATTATTTGCTGTAATGCTTTTTTGCTGTTTTTTTTTTTTTTTTTTATATACATTTGTAGGTGTTTTTGACAGTAAGATTATTGTAAAAATTTGATTACTGTAAATACTTAAGAGTAATGTTATTAAAGCATAAATTGGTTTAAAATAACTGTATATACCCTTCACATATTTATGTATTTTTAAATTAATTTTATTTTTGCAATCAGATATCACTTGTTAAACTTAGACTCAATAATACACCTCAGGTCTGCTTGCACGAGTAAAATAAAAAATAATAAATGCTCATTTAATGTTTGAGAGCATAAACATAATGCTGATATCACACTAACCTGTCGCTCTTTAATTCTGTACAAATCGGGATGTTTGTCGGCAAGATGCTTTTGACTCCCTTCGCTTGCGTTATTTTGTAACATCTTTTGCAGACGGGATTTGTGGTGTCCGTGGGCTTGCCCTGACTGTCGGCAATGTAAGCAAAATAATGCCATATTTCGCTTCGTGCATCTGCTTTCTCAACAATTTGTGGACGGTCTGCAAGAGCACCTGTATTTGCAACCACACCTCTCGTTTCGTCACCATAAAAGCCGTTGCGCAGTTGAGAGGAATAAACATTCGTTTGGTCTGATCGCGCTCTGACAGCGGCAGTGATGTCTCGCGCATATCCTTCAATAAGAGCGAGACATCACTGCCGTTGTCAGAGCGCGATCAGACCAAACGAATCGAGTGAAGAATGCCGTTGGACATAGTGGTGTATTAGAGGTAAAAAATGATATAAATACTGTTCGGTTTCTCACACAAACCGATCGTTTCGTGTCTTAGGACATCAATGTGTCGTCATGAGCCGCAGGATTCAATTTGGATTTGTCTGTCGTGTTTTATTTACTCTTATAGAGAATACGAACCGACGTCACGCCTCGTTGCATGCCGGGGCGGCGCCGCCATTTTGACAGGATCGCCCTCTATTAGTCGTACTGAAATTAATACGGATTCTTGCTTACCTTTTGTTTTGTTTCAGCCATTAAGTGGAACGTTAACATTTTAATGGTATCGTTTGCAGGGAATAGAAGCTATTTTATCGCATCGCATGATCATTTTATTTATTTATTTATTTATTTTTTCACTGAAGTTTTGTAGAATTTCGTTTACAATGTTGTTCTGTTTACCGTGTCGCACGCTGGACGCTCACCGCTGCTCAGCCATCGTATGAATATCCAAATAAATCTATGTAATTAACACAGTGAGAAAAGCTGATTCATTTATTTGTTGGAAACGTTTAAATGATGCTTGAGTAGGCCTACAACTTGTCATTGTAATTCCTCTTTTCCATGATCACAGATGAGGAGAATCAGAGATTATGGGTCAAATTCAGCGGACAGACGGACACGAACACGCTGTATTTTTATATTTATTTTAACAAATGACAACCACACTAAGCAATTTCCTACCTTTATAAAAACGTTATGAAGAAAATGTATAAAATGCTTACATTTTAAGTGATACTGAAAGTTTATATTTTGGTCTCATCTGTTTTTCTGCATGTGCTTTATTTGTAAATAGAATTTGTTCTCTTTAATATCAGTCTAAGTGAATTAAGCGTTTTCTTGAGAGGACATGAGAGGAAACCGTTTAAGATATAAACGTTGCGTTCATATTTTGGGCTCATCTGCGTATCTCCACACAGTATGCTTTAATAAATATGTACAGAATTGTTTGTTTGTCACATGAAGCGTTTTTCTTGTTAAGCATTTGAATGTCCCCGTCAAGTTCTGCTTATTCACGAGCGCAGTGAGAGTCAGACTTGCAAAGGTAATGTTAATTATTAAACCAAACGAAATCAAAACGTCCAAAAACACTTAGCAATGTGATTCTTTTATTGAGTGATAAGCAGTGGGTTTAATCAGTGCAATTATGAATAGAATTGCCATCCGGCGTCTTCTCGTCATCTCCTCGACCTGCTTCCCTTGGTGTTTTTACACGTAGAAAAGGCGAAAAAACGTTTTTCACTGTCTTGTTTTCTCTCAGAACGATGATCTGAGTTACTATCACAATTATCGATGCAGCATTAATGACATACAATGGTGACATTTTTCACAATCATGACAGAAAACAAATTACTGCACTAAACTCACTAACGGAAAGGCTGCGCGATCCTGTCAAGATGGCGGATAAACAAAGAAGTTACCCAGAACTCAATGCGGCGTGACGTCAGATTCGTATTCTCTATAGTCCAAGTTCCCGCTGACTTGCATTATACCACTGACAGACGGCAGCGGTTGCAGTTAAAAATCATCATTTGTGTTCTACTGAAGAAACAAAGACACCTACATCTTGGATGCTCTGGGGGTAAGCAGATAAACATCAAATTTTCATTTTTGGGTGAACTATCCCTTTAAAAGCAGCGCGCTGCACACTGCCCCCTGCTGTCGCACTTTAGGAAATACAGCTGGCACTCAAAGTACCGGTACTAATAAAATGAAGAACCGGACCGTTTTTAAAAAAAGGGTATCGCGATACCTTTTAAGTACCGGTATATCGTGCAACACTAGCTACAACAGACTTGTACTTATGTTGTCATCTTGATTTTATCCACTATAAGTTGTAATTGTAATTAAACTAAATGATACCTGCTCTATCTCCATGTAGCATATATTCTCTGGCTTTGTAGACATCATTGTCCGACCCCGGTTCGAACTGAACACCATTACTGACAGTTTCTGACATTTTCAGAGTGTGAGATTGTCCTGTTTTGTTGTTGTCGGTATGCTGGAACGTGGGCCGGGAGCAGCAGCTCATTTTCATTTAAAGGGACACACAAAAAAAGCATGTTTTTGTTCACTCCCAAAAAGTGGCAATTTTAACATGCTATAATAAATGATCTGTGGGGTATTTTGAATGAAAACACATACACACGCTGGAGGCATCAGAGACTTAAATTACATCTTGTAAAATGTGGCATAATAGGTCCCCTTTAAGAGCATTAAGGCCTGGATTGAATTGTCTTTGTTTCTGCAGGCCAGTAAAGACAAGTATGCAACAAAAAGTGAAATGGGAAAAGTTGGTCTATATGTATGATATGCGTGATAGACAGACCCATCCAGAACACCCTACACTCTTAAAATAAAGGATTCAAAAGAGGATTTTTGGAGGTCCTTCATTGAACCATTGATGCCAGTAAATAACCTTTATTTAAAAGTGCAACAACGTGATAAAATCACTTAAATTATGCTGAAATAAAAAAAAATAAATATTGAAAAATTTAAACTGCTGCCATCGCAACTACAAACTGAATAAAATAAGATGAAATGCTAAAATTATAAAACAAACTGAAATAAATTAAAACTACATACATAGAAATGTTTTTTAAAAAAATTACAAACACAAATAATAAAATGTACACTAAAATTGAAATCAAACCTGAAAATATAAAAGAGCTGAATTTAAAAATATCAACATATACAATGATAATAATAATATATAAATAATACTAAAATAACACTGCACAAAGCAACACTCTGGCAAATATCCAGAACACCCTAGCAACACCCTGGCAACCACCCTTGCATTGTGGCAGTGACTTTTACATGTGCAAACACCACTCACATATTCTTTAAAAAAATACAAAAGCTTAGCTAGCATGCCAGCATTCACACGTTTTTACTAAAACAAGTGTCCATGTCAAACTGAGCACAGCCACAAACACGCACCACCCATGGTGACACTGCCCAGTACACTTGTCCCTCCCGGCTTCAAGACAATTAGCATTTATAGTGGCTCTAGTTCTAGTTCCCCAAGAGTTTCCCAAGAGCACCTGTTTTTCAATGCCCAGTCTCATGTCTCAACCACTGGAAACATGATGTGAGATTCCATTTCAAGAAATGAATGCTCCTCTCTGTTTGTACAGTCCATGTCATGGTTTATGAGGTGCACTAAACTTTTCTCTGAGAATCTAAGCTTTGAAACAGGTTCAAAACGGGGATTGGGATCAAGCAAAATAAAGTATATTAAAACAGTGAGCGACTAGGGTGCCAAAACAAACGATTAACAAGCAACAGGGATGATTTCCTAAAATCTGATAGGCTTCTGGGTAAACATGTGTTAATAGGGTTAGCTGGCAAAAGTTCATCATTATGTATGTGTGTGAAGCAATCTTTGATGGCAATTCATATGCACTGTAGTTCAATGCAGATTCTCAAAGTCAAATCTGGAGAGTCAACTTTAAGAGGCCACTGCTGATTTGCCATTTGTCTAACAGCCAGTGAATCCGTTTTTTTCCTCACCATATGCTAAATATTAATTCGGCCTTGATGCCTACAATCTGCCAGAAACCTGCAAGTATAAATGCTAAAAATCAGGATTTTCTCCCAATTAATTGCCATAAAACCAGATCAAAAGCAGCTTTTGGTCTTCTATCCTTTAAGCATTTACGAAAGCCGCTATGAGAATTAAGAAAATCCTGAACAAATGGATTACACTTCATATAGATGGGTCAGTCACTATGTGACTATATGGTCATTTATGGATTGAAAAAAAAAAAATAAATATAATAATAATGTTAAAAATGGATTTCACATTTGCAATATTATTATAGAAGATGAAATCCAGCATCAGCTTCCAAGACTGTGACCTTAAGCTCAGCCTAATTCTTTGGTTGAAGGTGAAGTTACAGTATATGGAAATTAAATGGGCATCCGGTTATCATCTCAGAATGAAAAAAGTTATTTTGCATTTAATATATATATATATATTTTTTTTTTTTTTTTTTTTTTCAAATGAGTCAAGAAGGAGGCTATGTTCAGAACAGAGTACTGACATAATGCAGAGTAGGCCTATACACAGAATACTGCCATTTACATTAATAAAATAGAGAGAGTATGAGAATGCATTAACATTAGACAAAACCGTATTGTGCTTAAATGTTGTCACATGACATTTAATTCAGAGAGTGCCATCCAGTTAACACCTTGGAAATTAAAATACTAGCAGTTCCATCAAATTATGAATGAAGAAAAAGGTAATGAATGGAATACTGTGCAGCATGGTTTACTGCAATTTAAAAAAAAAAAAAAAAAAAAAAAACAGTGGAAGGTCACATTGAGTGCAGTGAATTGTGGGATTTGAATTGAGTATCTGATGCATTGCCCTCTTTTTTGTACTAACATTTTTGCAAACGTATTCAATACATACCAAAAGCCATTCTTTGCATACTATTTACTAATGTGTGAAATATGGAGTAGCCTATGGTAGTATGCTATACCAGACAAGAAATTATAATATAAATGGAGAAAGCTAACCATTAACATTCCCATTAATCTCAGTAGCTATGTTTCCATCAAAAGTTGTGAATTTAACTTAAGTGCAAAATTGGAGTATCGCATAAAATACTTGCGAATAAAGCAGCGTTTCCATCCAGAGAGTCGAAGAGAACAAAAACTGGCGCTAAATATCACCAAGAAAAATAGGACTATATATAATAGTTTTCGGTATATAAATTAATCGCGCGAAAACAAAACGCAATAAACGCACTCATGTTATCTTGTTTTCGGAGGCGAATGCCTGCTGTTTGGGAACACAGTCGTGTAAGACAGTTCTGGGAGGGAATTATACTGAACCACTTTGACGACAAGCTTTGGCTCAGGCATTTCAGAACAACCAAAACAGCATTTCAGATTCTGCTCCACGAGATCGGTTCCCTGGTTGGTCCAGTTATGCCATCGCATTGAAAAGTCAATTTTTATTCTGTAAATGTGATTCCATCATAGTTTATGCTTGCGTTTTCTCGGATATTAAATTTATCTGACTCAATTAAATGCATTAGTTTTTTAATGTGCATTTTTAGAATTTATGCACATCTTGCCGTTTCCATCCAATGTTTTTTTATGCAGTATCCCAAAATAAGCATAAAAATAGGTGCATGGAAACAGCTATGGCAGTTGTTTGGCCAGAGTATGCAATCCTAAAAGTATGCAGCTAAGCCACTCACCTGAGCTGAAAATGTGACTAATCATTTTGAAACTGCAGGAAAATGATCAATGCAATAATGCCAACCGATTGGCTGATGGTAGGCTACCCTAAAAATATCAACTATATGAAAGCTTTCACTATTAAAACTCATAAGTCCATGCTAGTGCGTGAGTTGTGACATGAAAAATAGTTTTTCTCAAGACTTAAAGTCAATAGCCGCTTTTCCAATGTCAGGCCAGTGCGAGCCAGGGCTAACAGCGTGCCGGGCTGGGCCTATGGCCACAGACCTTAGGCACCGAGGCCAAAATCAAATTGCGTTTCCAGTGTCAGTCCGCTAGCTCCGCAGCGCTGATCTAAAAACCGCCCTTAAACACACCTCCCTTGATCAAACGTCACACTACCCAACCCATTTCAGCGTGTAGACCATCACCTGACTACGATTAGCTCCGCCTTTCACCTTGACCGTGCCTCAAGCCCCAGCTGGCCCGCTTTGGACCAAGGTTTTCGGCAGGCCGAGGTTTTTGGCACCGAGGAAGCACCGAAGAGGCACGATCAAGCCCCGGAAGTGACAGTGGAAACGCGACCGGCCCTGGCACGCACTAGCACGCCCGCCTTTGGCCCGGCAGTGGAAACGCGGCTAATATTTCATATTTCAATATAGCATATCAATATTTATCATTGACATTTATTGAAAATTGATGTGCATTTTTTTCTCTCTCTCTCTCTTTTTTTTTTTGCAAAAGATACCACCAAACTTGCCTGGCAAGTCCAGAATGATATATCTTCTACAAGATATATCAGTCTGGTCAGTCCGCCCTCCGTCGCGCCTCAAGTCAACTCCAAACCGTACCGTGCAATCAGATTTGTTTATTTCAGTGACGCTGTTTGCGCACTCTAGTGCGGCAAAAGTCCCTTCAATATCAACAAAGATTGCGCATGCGAGACTCGAGAGTTCGTTCTATTCAGCCGTGAATTCAGTTTTAAATGACCAAAAACACATTAATTATTTACTTTTCGCTGTTGACTCTCGTCGCTTTGCTAGCGTCATATCTGCCCTTCTCTGACTGGTTTACTCCGCTTCCTGTTTGCTCGGATTTGCTCCGCCCTAGAATTCGATTATTCTACGACATAAAATACATCAGTAATACCCTCGTGATTTTTTTTTTTTCTTTTTTTTTACGTTTTTTGGTTGCCAACAAGTGGCTATATGGGACTACAGCTTCCACAGCCTCATAGTGTTTAGAATCACACTTGCAAACTATTATAACTCAAACTTTCAGGGAAAGGGATTTTAAATTCAGACTGAAAAAGCTGAAGCTTAATTACAGACATGTTGAAGTAATGTTGAAGTGTTTAGCTTCTGCCGATTGTATTTAGGCTTCAAAACTCATAAACATTGCGTTAATTTGAAAAGATTATCATGATGAACAAAACGTGTAAGAATCATGAAAGTTTGTTGGAGTTTATTTTTCTGCAATAATCCAAAAGCCAATGGAAAAATCTTATCGGGTTTTAGTCGAGGGAACCAGGGTGATGCAAACGTACAGGTTGGCCTACAAAAATACGCCATCACTTCAGCGCTCTATAAACAACTTATTAAACAGCATTAGCCTCTCTGCTGCCCCCTGCAGCTCTGGATCACTGAAGTTTCAGATATGTCCGTAAGTTTGTGTTTACTAACTTCAAACTGCAAGACAACGTCCATCATGTGATCTCAAGTGGCTAGTGTGAACACTCCTTATGTAGAATAAACATTTTAGGCCACTGATTAGACTGGTACCATTGGCACAGAAAATGCAAACTTAATGCTTTAAAGAAGTTTGAGAATCAAAACACGTTTAGTGCAGTTCTTGACTGTGTTGTGCTCAATGCTGACAGACCGCAGTCAAATCTCTGCTTGCGCTGGTTGAGGTGTGTGTGTGTGTTTGTGTTAGAGAGAGAGAGAGAAAGAGAGAGAGGGGGGCAATGTATTATCAATATACATATGAGTGTGTTTGTGTGTCAGCCATCTGAGAGGAAGGCAGCCGGCAGATGTTGAAATGGGAAAAGTGTAATTCAACCTGCAGATCAGCTTTTGTCGATTCTCAGGGGTGGATCTGATCTCAAACCTGATAAAACCCATGAGCCCACTCACCATAACACTTACGCTCTTAGACCACTCATCACTAACACACATACTCACACACTTAGATCGTTCATCGCTAATAATCTCTCTCTCTCTCGCTCTCTCACACCCACACACACACACACACACACACCTCATTACTAGCACACACTCTCAGAGAGCTCAATGCTAATACACACATACACATACTCTCTGGCCACATAACACACACACAAACATACACTAATTTACTAAGCCCTAAGATTTCAGATGAGATGGTCAGATGAGATGTTGTCAGGCTATGTCGGTAAAACTCCGAAAAATTAACATGACTGTCCAATCAGCCGTTATACGGTGCTCGTGGCGCGCACTCAAGAATTGCATGCGCAAATGCGCCGGCGCGCTGCATAATTACTTTTATTTATAATTATAATATTTTACATAATTATTATAGCTTAAAGAAACTAATTAAGTCATGAAATTACCAAACATGCGATTAAAGCCGCCTCAAAACTGTGCATGCATGTATTTGTTGACATGGTTTTAAAGCTATTGTTATCCAATTTGTTGGCCTTAAAACATCTTAAAAATGCACATATGCACACCAGGGAAATCTAAATTTTCTCGGGGTAGCATGCCCCCGTACCCCCCTAGAAAACTAGATTTTCTGACCTCGGTAATTATGAAACACATCTTATATTATATCTAATGAAATCTCAAGTAAACCTGTATTTCTACAAATATCTAAGCTAATACTTCAAATCTCAAGGTTAAATCAGAATTTGTTTTGTAAAAATGTTTCTGTAACAGCTGCCAAAAATAGTATATAGCTCCACTGTGGTTTTTAACAAATTTCAAAAAAAAAAAAAAAAAAAAATTCTCAAAACATCCCCCCCTCTGTTTTTTTTTTCCACAAATCGCACCCTGTACTCAATAGTGTAGTGTATGAATTTTAGAAGGTTATTTTATCATTCAACATTGGAGTCTGAGTCCCTCTCCCTCCGTGATTTTTCTGTTAATGTAATGTAATGTAATGTAATAAAAGTGCATCATCTGAGTATTTAAAGTGTACTTTCTCTTTTTGGAATTTTCAGTGTGAACACACTACTCACATTATTTATACTACAAAATGGCATAGAATAGTGCATAAGTATGTGAATTGGGACACACCTACTGCCTCTAGTGTCATATGACTGCATCAGTTACTAGCCTGAAGACTACTATCCAAAACTCCAAAAAGTTCACACTTACATATAATAAAGGTTATGCGTATTGGCGTGTTGTCTGAGGGGAGGGCTCTGAGCTTGGAATCCAGAGTACTCCCCCCATCCCAGGTTGGGATAGTAATAGTTAGAAGTGAGGAGAAGGGGTGGTGGAGGGATGCTGGAAAACTGTCAAGGAACAGAAGCAAGTCTGCTCTGTATAGATACCCCTTATCGTGTTAATGGAGTGGATTACTGAATGCGCTCCTCTTGTGTTAATTAGATTAATTATCTGAACATGCTCCTCCCGAACTTTGTTAATAAAACATCATATAATGCTACTCATGCAAGGCACATGGGTGATTTGGTTTATTACAACAGTTTTACGTTAGAATAATATATGATAGCCAATATAATGCCAAAATACACTATCATTCAAAATAAATTGATGCATTCATTCAGCAAGGATGCATTAAACTGATCAAAAGTGACAGTAAAGACATTTATGATGTTGTTTTAGAGCTTTCCATAAATGAATCCTGAAAAATATATAGCATTGTTTCCACAAAATTAAGCAGCACAGCTGTTTTCAACACTGATATGAATCAGAAATGTTTCTTGAGCATCAAATCATCACATTAGAATGATTTCTAAAAGATCATGTGACACTGAAGACTGGAGTAATGACGCTGAAAATTCAGCTTTGATCACAGGAATAAATTACATTAAAATATATTACAATAGAAAACAGTTATTTTTAAATTGTAATAATATTTCACAATATTACTATTTTTACTGTGTTTTTTGTTTTACTGTAAATAAATGCAGCCTTGGTGACCAGAAGAGACTTCTTGCAAAAAATCTACTTATACTAAACG
The DNA here is from genome assembly GCF_018812025.1 of Megalobrama amblycephala. Taxonomy (NCBI): domain Eukaryota; kingdom Metazoa; phylum Chordata; class Actinopteri; order Cypriniformes; family Xenocyprididae; genus Megalobrama; species Megalobrama amblycephala. Next base: position 27,182,725 of record NC_063067.1, read on the forward strand.
TTAGTATATAATCAATGTAATTAAAGCAAATTGACTATACAATGGTATCTGGTCGATCACTAAAACTAAATATTCTTCTGCTGAGGGTTTGTACATTTTCCATAAAAACTGAAAACTCTAATCTTCGTCAAGATTACGTCTGTTTAACAGTGATGACGTCTGAAATATATAGAAAAACAGAGACTAAAGCCGTTTCAAACACATGTGCACACATACTTTACAGTGCTGATTCCTGTGAGAGTCACTCTCTACGAAATCCAGGTTATCTACAGTGATCTTTAACCAGACATTTAATCAAATTCTGCAACAGCACACCTGATTTAATTTGTTAAGTGTTCCCCCTAAATCATCACAAAGTTAATTAAACATCTTCACATTTGCAGCAAAGACCAAATTAAAGATTCTTCAATTGTTCTTTAGAGTAGATTAAGTTCACCAAAGACACATGTATCAAAAATCATTGTTGTACTTGTTGAGAAATTAATTGCTACTGTAGGTGTTTGCTATGGTGTTCTGGGTAAAAGCAACTTTCATAAGCTAAAACACTGTCTTTGGAGCTTAAAATGTTCTTCTATGGCACCAGACTGTAAAACCCTTTTTGTAACCTTTATATTTAACAGTGTAAAGTGTAAAACAGCCCGTACAGCTGAACTCTCCATCTGCAGGTGGGGATGGTCTCGTTGGCATCATGCCTGTCTGATGAGGGTCAATCTAGGTCAGGGCTTCTGTTAGAGCAGTGGGGTGAAGGCTGTCTTTGTGACTGCTGCATTCACTCCCTTTGTAAGGAGTGGAAAACCTGCAGCTATCACTTTCTTTGCCTGCTTTCTCTTACTGCGCAACGCACCCACTGCCACGGGCTACAAGGCACTCAGAGATGGAGAATTAGGCCAGAAAGTAGATGGAAGGACAGATTTGATTCTCTCTGTCCTCAACTTTCAGGGTTCCAATGAACACATAGGAAATATTTTGTTTCTTCTTTTCTTTAGTTCAATAATTCACACTGTAGTTGAAAGTGGTTAAGATCTTTCCTAATGTTTACCACATATTTGGGTTTGAACATCAAAAACTGCTTTGAATTTCCAATCTGGGAAAGCTTTGAATTCTTAACTTTAACAATGTGATGTTAGTGTGAACATACAGAAATTCATATGTGAAATTTCAGAAGTCAAGTATGAAATGTCAGAATTTATATAATTTATAAGTCAACCAAACAACATAACTGCACAATTGATTTTCAATCGGCCTGAATTATAAAATAATTAACTAATGGAACTATATAAAATATTGCACAGAAATGCACAAAATATATTAATTTCAAATGTATAATGATGTATGTTATGTCACAAATGTGGCACTTGGCTTTTCATGATTTATAAGTTCAAAGGAATTTAATTAAATCCATTGAAGTCAATAGAGTTCATGGTAATTCTCATATTATATGCTCTTATAAATTTCATATAATGATATATTCAAATAAAATTTCTCATAAATATTGATTACGAATATACAGTATATTTTCTTGCATCACCCTGTAGTTCTTGTAACATTTTAAATTTCAAAGAATTTTTCAATGGTTTAATTAAAAAGGGGGGGTAAATGTAGTAATAGCTCAGTAAAAATATGGTATAACATTTAAAACTTTAACAATTTTGAAAATTCACTCATTAATGAGAAGTTACTGGTCAAATACAATATGGTTTTAATTGAAAAATATGAAGTTATGAGTGTTTTATGAGCTTATGTTCCATGCAACATGTGTATACAGTTTTTAATGCATTACAAGCGTTAAGACTGGTGCCAAATTTTATAGTAAAATTTTATTATAAATTGTATTGAGACACTTATGAAATTAGGCTATGATGAACATGCCAGGCTAGTGTGTTTTATGCATGTGGGTCAGTTCAGTAGCATCTCACATTGGTCATATTTATAAGGCCAAAAAAAAGTAACATATTGAGAACTTTGGCTTTGTGATGTGAACGTACCCTAAAAAGACTGTTGATCCTATGCAAAAGATAATAAACAGCAAACAACTCACCAGTATTAAGGTCATCACAGCAGACTTCTATTGAGTCAGATGAACAGTCGCTGAAGTCATCCAGAGATACGTCTTCCTGAATCTGCAGCCTTTATAACACAAAATGAAAAGAATAAGACAATTAGACACTTTCCAAGAGCCTCATAAGAAAAACCCAACTCTGCTCCTTGGAAATATGTAGCATATATCAAGTGTTCTTTCACTGAATGTCGGCCTAGAAGTTCAGACATGTCATGGTGCTTGGTAATCTTCACTAACTGTTAACCATCTAGGAATGGCGGTCTGAAAATAATCAGTGTTCAGTGCTATTTTCAAACAGCAGATTTGTCAGTGTTACGGCTGGTTTATATTCAGTTACGCTAACATGGTAGTCGCCCTGATGCCAGTGTACCCTGTGCCCACCGGGTGTCCACTGCACTGAGTCATTAGAGCAGATAATTCAGAGAGTGTTCATGCTGGCAGGAGAAGCTTTTTAAGCATCTACTATGCCCCAGAATTCCCAGCAGGCATACAGAGGGCAAAAGCGACACAGTCTCTGAGAGTGGGACAGGAACTTAAACCGCTTGACTGATTCAGCGCTGGAAAGATTACGAGTGAAAAAGGAGGCTAATCTGTCAGCGTAAGTGATGGACTGTCATATTTGTCAAAACTGGATGAAATGGGGAAGAAAAAGACTGAGAGAGACAAAAGAGTGAGTGAGCTGGGCACAGACGGACATGAAGACAGATAGAGGGAAGACAAATTATGCAGCAGCTAGAGAAGTAACTAACCATGTAATGCAATAATACATGTACAACATTGAAAATTTGAAATGCTGTTAAAAATAAATAAAAGTTCCTCATTCAGTTTCTTGCACACTAGCTAGGTAGAAGGATATACATTTTCAATTACGTTTCAGCAAGATTAGGACTTTCCACTGTTCATCATAGATAATAAATAATAATAATAATAATAATAATAATAATAATAATAATAATAATAATAATAATAATAAAATAATAATTTACTTGACCTGTTGCTTCAAATAATTTCTTCTTTTGGACATTTCACACTTGCAAGTGTTAACCCAGAATCATTTTTAAAAACAGCCTAATGTATTCCTGACTTATCTTGAGTGATCTTGAACTATCTATCCTGAGTAAAAAAAAAAACTGAGGAGGTCAGTTTCAAGATTTCAGATTTTACATTTGTAAACCCTGGGTTTTGCACTTACTTGCATAATTACATAATTAACAATAGTCTATGTCTCAAATGTAACTGCTTTAATAACTGTCCATCATGCATAGATGACCTCAGTGGGCACCCGTCTTGATGAAAAATTATCCCATGATTTACTCACCCTCAAGCCATCTTAGGTGTTTATGACAAACTTCTTTCAGACAAACGCAATCAGGGTTATATTAAAAAAAATATCCTGGCTCTTCTAAGCTTTAAAAGTAATCATACAGCTCCGGGGGGTTAATAAAGGCCTTCTGAGGTGAAGAGATGGGTTTTTGTAAGACAAATTTTGAAATTTATGAACTATAATCACTGACTTCCGGCAACAGCCGTACACACGTTCTCAGCTTCAAAATATTGGGTCCCATTCATTACCATTATAAAGCTTGGAAGAGCCAGAATATATATTTTTAATATATCTCTGATTGTGTTTGTCTGAAAGAAGATAGTCATATACACCTCGGATGGCTTGAGGGTGAGTAAATTATTTTTGGGTGAACTATCCCTTTAAGGGTACATATTACTACTCTAAGTTACTAATATGCACATTTTAGGGATACAAAGTTACCCCTTTAAAGCAGAACTAAGCAAGATTCGCGAAGCTCCCCCTACAGTTTCCTTCAGTGAATGACACTGTCATAAATACTCCAAGCGCTGCTCTGGACTACAACGACTACAACGCTCACCAGCGCAGTAGTTTTGCAAATACAGTACAAGAAAGAGGAGGTGGGTAATTTGCAAATACAGTACACTCGATGGAGGTGGGTAATTTTCGAAATTGTCTTATAAAGACATAATATATACATTGTTTTTGAATTACCGTAAAGCATTTTGTCACTCTCGCGTGAACGTGAACATGAGGCGAGATTGTTTCGGGTCGGTGCAGCTCAAGTTGCAAGTGCTGTATTCTGGCGTAGACGTGCCAGAGGGGGTTAGTGCTCGCCTCAAACACACCACTACAAGTCAATTAACCATCGTAAGGACTTAGAAAACCATTTATGAAGGTAAAAAAAAGTTACTTAGTTCTGCTTTAAGGGGCAATTAATTCAGAGAGTGTTCATGTTGGCAGGAGAAGCTATACCCCAGAACCCCCAGCAGGCATAGAGGGAATTTTATCATTCATTATTCCATCTATTACTCAATAACCAAATCCTTATTTTAATTTTTCCTTTCTTTTTGGATGAATTTTTTTGAATGTGTGCATCATTACCATTCTAAAGGCCAATGTATACTTCACTTTTTATGCGTACGTGAGGGTCAGCATACAGATTTTTGTAACTTTTTATAATTTCCGCCGGATTTCTGTAACTGTGTATGTGCAACCTGCGTTTGACTGTGCAAAAAGTATACTTTAATCTTTTTTTACAGTGATGTCATCATCCACCTCAGTTCTGTTGAGGACCAGTGGCTAACACTCTAGATAAAGAAAATCAAAAGCACTGTTGATCGATACACTTATTATATATTTTCACTGTTGGACAGAAACCTTGTTCAAAACTGTTACTTTTCAGGAACACTGATAGATGTAAAAGGTGACCAGTAGCATTGGTTTATGACAAAAAATACAAATTATGAAATATAATATATAGCCTATTATATGAAATATAATATGACTTTCATCCATCAAATATACAAAAGCAGCCATGTTGAGAGGTGAAATGTGTGGCGGATGAATAGTTGTCTGCAGTAAATATGTTCCTACTTGCAAAAAATTTGCAAAGGTTTCTATATGGATCATTTTTGACCCATGTGTGTAAAATTGATGTAGAAATACAAAACCTGTGTTTGTTTATGAAAAAAAAAATAAAGAAAAAAAATAAACACAATGATTTGTTAAAATCAAAAACAAGATATTTAAGGAATACCTGGAATAAATAAATGATAAAATACATTTCTTTCAAAGATTCAGCGAAGAAACACACAGTGATGACTGAAATACCATAGGAAATGAATACGGGTCATTTTTGACCCATGTGTGTAAAATTGATGTAGACAAACAAAAACTGTGTTTGTTTATAAAGTAAGAAAGAAAAAAATGAACATAATGATTTTTGTCAATCAAAAACAAGATATTTAAGGAATACCTGGAATAAATGAATGATAAAATACATTTCTTTTAAAGATTCAGCAAAGAAACACTCAACCGTTATTGAAATTACATAGGAAATTAATACGGGTCATTTTTGACCCATGTTGCGCATTAGAAGGGGTTTTCATAGCTTGTGCATCAAAGGGTTAATATGGGTTAACCAGAGTGTGAAAAGCCTTCAAGTGTATACTAGTATACCTACTGTATGAAACCATCTGATCCCACCAGCATCTGTTGCATTTTACATACTGGTCTCAAGCATTAGGTGCCGATGTCCCCAATCAGGATTCTTAACTAGCTTTATGCTAGTTAAGAAGCCTGATTGGGGACATCAGCACCTAATGTCCTCCTTGGTCAAAAAGCTTTACCAGAAAAAACATTATGAACAGTCAGCTCCATGCTGGTGAAAAGCATAGCTATGCTTGGTGATCTCTGCACTGGTCTTTTTTGGTCGTGGTCTAAGCTGATATTTTGATCCTTCAGTGCATTTTCCATAACTTACCTGTATCTGAAAGGTGCAACGGCCGCCATATTGACCTTTGGTGTCTGTTTGGCTTTGAGCATTTCAACACTGGAGGCGTCCTGTTTAGCGACTGCAATAGCCTCAGGTGGCGATCTCTGTGGGACCTCCGGGCTGAGGTCATCTGGGGTGCACATCTCCTCATCTGAGAAGCTACTGGAGGCACTGTTCTGCAGGGTCACTCTCTCTCTATGGACTCTGAGAAGACCTGTATCTACATTAGTAGCTGCTGGACCAGGCCTCAAGTTTTTGTTACTAAATCTGAACGAAGGGATTCCCGTCTTGCTTTGACTGCTTCCAGAAGCAGCCCTCTCCTCGTGGCACTGGAGTTCTTCTGAGATCAAGCGGTTAGCGTTGTCCATTCGTCCTGTCTGAGAACAAAAGATCCCACTCTGGAAGTTCTTGTTGCCATTGGACCGAAAGTCAAGCAAACTCTCAGTCTTGGGCCCATCCAGATTACCCCTTGAAAGTGGGGACACTTTCCGTCGAACTTGTGGACTGTTATGGGCTGATCTAGAGTCCTGGATCTGTGTTTGAGGACTGGTGGAAGAACGTTGAATAGGTGGACTGCCTCTTAGAAGCAGATGCTGGTTTCTGAGGGTGGTGTCCCTCAGTACATCTTTGGAGGAGACGGGTGTAGGGCTGCTACTACAGGGGCTTCTGTTGCCAACAGGGATGTGTGTGGATGGTCTCGGAAGGCTGCTGCTGGTACACTTGGGCTCAGGTTTCGGGGAGGGGAGTCTGGTCCTGTGCAGAGGGATGCCGGAGCCTGGCTGGGCTCGTGGAAGACTCTTCACATTCACTCCTCCACTCATGATGGCACCAGATCAGATGCTGAGGAAAAAGGAAACAAACACCATGAGGACCTGAATCAGTGCATGTTGCTGTTCTCTTTAAGGAAACATGTTTTAAAGGTTGACCCTGAATTGCACGCACACACATGCCCTTGTGTCATCTCCACAGACATTGGTTTGTTGACGGAAAACCCTTCAGAGACAAATTCAAGCTGCGTGATAACTTCAACCATAATGATTCTGGATGATAAGGAGGATTCTACATGTAAGCAGCAAGGTTCCTTCAGGCTCATTAGAAAAATAAACCTGTGGCAACATTTCTGCAAAATGATATTATGTTGCGTTGTGCATGTTTTGCACCGGTTTCAAAGTGAAATATCCAGTGAGTGGCACTAAAAGCGTGTTCAGTTTTATCTAAAACAGATGAACATGAATTCTGGAAAAGTTTTATTACATTGATTGTTGCTAAAAGGTTAATGCTCCATCAAGTTTTAAAATAATGTACCACCTACACTAAACCCTAAATCTACTCGACCGTGAAGCATCCATGCCATTTTAGCTTGTTTCTACAAGTCCACATCACAAGTACAAGTTATGTACCAGCTGAGCTACCAAGCGAGTTTAGTATGTCAAAAAAGCCAATTATAAGGAGCTGGTTATGTGAAGCAAACTACGAAATGTATTCGTTTACAAATCATGCACTTTGGTAAAAAGTGTTTTGAGGTCATAATTATTGTGTCTTTATTAATCCATAATTCTGCCCTTGTAATCATAACTTTGTATGAAAATGATTAAAAGGGCTTCCTGTTTTACTGCCTCTAGTGTTCATTTCTGTTGGAAACGGCAGTGATTTGTATGTATTGGTAGGTGTTTTTGCGTTTTGCAAAAATGTTTCCACAGGTACGTTTTTCCAGTTAGCCTGTGTTGATTCCTCAACAACAGATTCTATCCTAGGGGCTCATGATGGAACTGCAAGAGTTTGAGATCATAACAGAAAAACCAATGCTGAACTAAACATGAAAGGCATTGCTCCGCACAGCTAAACAGTCATTTGTGGAAATTCAGGTGGAAATTGTGGATTTTGGATAAAAGCCTATCCATATCTGCCTGGTTATGATGACTTTTTCACATTTCAGAATATTATTACTAAGACAAAAGGATCTAACTGCAAATTATAATTCCTGTTCATAAATAAGGTGAGAACCAGACCTTTTGTAAACCTAAATATACTCAAATTAATTGAAAAGTGTAATATCCAATAAGGCTGGGGAAATAAATCGACACGTCGCAAATTGAGAAATGATTCTGGATCAATTGTGAGATTTTCTGAATGCATCGCGATTCTCTCTCGAATCGATTCTGAGCTTAGTTTTTAACAGCAGATGGCACTGCATGCATTAGAAACAGCTGTGTTCTGCTTCCTTCCAGTTCCATTATACTGTGGCATTTCTAAAGCTCAAATTGCTCATCTTTAACTGGTCCAATATGCTGCCTCTAGAATTCTTTTAATAAAAAGAAAAAAAGGGATCACGCCACTCCACTTTTAAAGGCCCTTCATTGGTTGCCTGTTCAATTTAGAATATATTTTCTAATCTTATTTATTATTTATTTATTTTTTTTTTATTTTTTTAATTCTTTACACAATCAAGCACCCGGCTACCTATCTGAATTGCTGCATCAGTACATCCCTTTGAGAAGCCTAAGATCTGGTGACCAGAACCTTCTTTTAATCCCACATTCCAGACTTAAACGTAGAGGTGACTGTGCCTCCTCGCCTCTGGAATGACTTGCCAGTGGAGATCTGAATGGCCCCTAGTCTGACCATTTTTAAGTCTCTTTTAAAAACCCATCTGTTTTCATTGGCCTATAAAGTTTTATGGTCATGCCTATTATATTTTCTATTTGTGTTTTATTTTATTCTGGTTCTTTGTGAAAATGTTTTTGTAATGATGACAGTATAGCGCACAAACAAGTAGCACCCATTCCATTCTCCACTGCAATCAGCAATCACACTACTTGTATACCATCCTCGCCTGAGTCTATGACTGTGACTGATCTATGCCCGAGCCCACCTCTTCAAGCGGGCACGGTCCGGAGCAAGTGTCCAGATTAAAAAAAGAAACAAAATGAAATTTGAAACATGTGTAAAATTATAATTAGAAATATATTGATTTGTTTGATCTTATATACAACAATAAAATCATATCTATTATTACTTTTAATGAAATATTCAGAACATTACTGGAAACCTCAGAGGGTTTACAAATACTGTAAATAATTTTAAATCATTGGGGCTCAGCTGACAAAGACTGGGAATCCCCTGACCAAAGAGTGTTAAAGAAAAAGAAAATGGAGACTATAGAAGTTCAGAGAGACTATCTGTTCATAAATAGTACTCACAAATATAATGTAAATTCCCACCTGATGTATTCAAACACAAATGGACATGGGCTGTTTAATGAAATCTGAGAAAATCTCCTCAAGAGCTTCTCTAAACAAAATCCCTGCCAAGGGGAAGGATTTGGCATGAGTGGTTAAGAGTCTTGTGAAAGAATACAGGAGAAAGGACAGTCATTATTTGAAATACTTGCTTCAGAATCAAAACGGTTGATTATATCAATCTCATTTTGTTAAGCCAACGAAACCCTTCCCAAATACTGTAAAGCTCCATCTGGTCACCAAAATAAATCTACTAGCAGCAGCAATGGAGAGATTCACTGCGGTTCAGTCAAAGACCTTTAAACCCCTGCCAGTTCAGTTAGTCTGGCAAATATATCTTCCATTCAGTGCCCAAATGTCCCAGAGGCTTTCATCCCAGCCCACAGACTGGTCAAGATGGCCCAAAAACCGCACTGTGTACTAACAGTCCCATGGTAACTATTGACCTTCAAATGTACAGGCAAAACTCAATCCATCAAAATCAGGGCCCTGCAAACAACAGGCATAAATGCTCTCTGGCAAATCAGAATCAGAGAAAGCGTTACAATTCAGACCGTGTGGGAGACCCCATAAGTTGTGGGATGCAAGCCGAGTCGCCTGTGGTCTGAATTCGAGCCACAAACCAAACTCACATTGAATAGAGCATGTAATACAATAGCCCTGCATTAAAAGGTTTGTACCCGCATGTTTTCAACACAAGACATGGGAATGTTCAGCTTTCCCTGAGAGATCTGACTGTGACAGAATTAAACAAGAAAACAACTTTAGCTATACATGGAGGCAGTAAAGATTTCTTATATTCTTCATGTCAAATCTTTTCTCCACTTATTGAGATTTTTTTTTCCCCCAGCTTTTATGCCTGCTAAATCTTTTCAAGGTCTATATCAGTGTTGTTATTGTTAACTAAAATAACTATTAAAAATTCTCATTAATTGAAATAAAGCTGAAATAAAATATGAATATTAGATGAAAAAATTAAACTTAAACTTGAATGAAAATTATAAATGTTGCATTGGCAACCAACTTCAACTTATTTTAGTCAAAGTACTGAATGACTAAAACAAAAACTGAAATAAAAATAAATTAAAGCTAAATAGAAATTAAAAAATAAAACAAATAAAAATGACAAAAGCACATAAAATTACTAAAACTTAAATTAAAAGAAAAATAATTCAAAATATTAATAAATAGTATAATTGTAGAAATACTAAATATAACACTGATCTATATCATAGTAAAATTAATATTAAAGTTTTTTTTTTCTTTTTTTTTTGTATTAGGTTGTTGTTGTTGTAGGTTAAAACAACCTAGTACAGTTCTGTACAAAACCACATGGACATGCATTCAGACATACAACTATAAAATGTACTGTGAACTGTGCTCTCAGGACAAGAGTATTTTTATAAATGTCAGGTTGGGTCAAGATTTCACAGTTTTGGCATGTTGTCACAAAAGGTCAGCGTGTTTTTCTTGGGCAATAACTGTAGACATGAATTTAAAGGTATCTGCCAACAGAATACAGAAACTGAGTTTCATAAAATGCATAGCCTGAAAAATATTCACTGGAAACTGAAAAGTGTGACAACAAGCCCCAGGCTCCACTACTTCTACTGTAGACTTATAGGAGCAGAGAAGGTCTGATAAACTGAAAATTTCATCACAACTTTTTCAAAATTCTGCTCTAATGTAATTAGTGGATCCAGTCATGTAAGACGAGGAATTCACAAATACGCTGACACTTAAGAATCATTGTTATCCTATAAACAAATACAGGAATAAGCATAAAATGAGCTTTCAAATTCAAATGTAGCGTAGTATGAGGTTTCAATGACCATCTGAGAAGCAATATAACTGAAATTCATACATGTGAAATATTTAGTGTTTCATTTAGTTCAAATGTAGATAAATAGCTTTTCGGAGATAACATGCATTAAAATTCCACCAAAAAAAAAAAAAAAAAAAAAATGTAAGCAGACAGAAACAAATACAAAAGTTTAACAACAACAAGTCAGCATTATGTCCAACATTATGTGAGTTTGACAAGACAAGACAGTCTTACAGAAGCAAATATTAGAGAAACATATACCCTCAGCCTAATGATTGATGTTTTTACAAACAAATTGCATGGCAAGTGACTAAAAATCACCAAAAAAATTGAAGAGAGATGGAACAGAAGCAATGTCATAAATGGTCATCTTTACCTGAGCACTGACTTTGGCCTACAGCAAACTAACCCAATGTTCCTCAACGTGTCATGAGCTTGTGCTCGAGTGAAGAGAGGCGAACAGAGAGAAGAGGAGACCGTGTGTCTACCATGTGAGTTCTACAGTCACATGATGCACAAAACTCAGACAGAGAAGTTTGTTTTTGACGATTAAAGCATTAACAGGGCCTTGAAAGCAGTCACTGGTTTTGTAATCAAATAAAGGCTGAGTGTCCAGAAAACCCTTTCACCATGGTATTCGTAGTTATGGTCAAAATAGTTGCCACATTTTTTTTTTTTTTATATATATAAATTAAATCATTATACATTTTTGTGGAATGTTATTCAAATAGTGTAAGAATTTCTCAGAATATCATTACTATTAAGTGTGCATTTATAATATTGTTCAATTTATAAAACCAGCCTGGTGACTGTTTGAGCTGGTCTTCCAGTTTGGTCATAGCTGGTTTAGAGGGGTTTTGACCACTTCTTTAGCAGACCAGCTGATCAACCAGCTAAGACCAGCCAACCCCCATAGGCTGGTTTTATTTGTTGTTTTGTTTTGTTTTTCAGCAGGGTTGTGCTTAAATTAAAAAAACTAAAGCAACCTACCATTTATAAATCACATTCATAATGATATTAAAGGATTAGTTCACTTCAGAATTAAAATTCTGATGATTTACTCACGCCCATGTCATCCAAGATGTTTATGTCTTTCTTTCTTCAGTTGAAAAGAAATTAAGGTTTTTGAGGAAAACATTCCAGAATTTCTCTCCATATAGTGAACTTCAACAGTTACCAACGGGTTGAAGTTCCAAATTGCAGATGAGGAATAAAGGTCTTATCTAGTGCAATGATCAATCATTTTTTTAAAAAAAAAAAAAAGAAAAGAAAATGTATATACTTTTTAACCACAAATGCTCATCTTGCACTGCTCTCCGATGCGCCACGCATGAAAATGACTGATCGTTTCATTAGATAAGACCCTTATTCCTCGTCTTTGATCATGTAGAGCCCTTTGAAGCTCCAATGAAACTGCAATTTGGACCTTCAACCTGTTGAACCCCAGTGAAGTATGGAGAATAATCCTGGAATATTTTCCTCAAAAACCTTAATTTCTTTTCGACTGAAGAAAGACATCTTGGATGACATGGGGGTGAGTAAATTATCAGGAAATTTTAATTCTGAAGTGAACTAATCCTTTAATATATTGTCAATAACACTGAATACCGTTTGTTTACAATCCAGTACAATATAACTGTAGTGTACACTTTGATATGGCATGCTTCCTCAAAACTCAGCCAGAGGACAGGTGAATTATTAACTTCAGAGGCAGAAATGTGGGTCAGCACAATCAAGCTTTGTTCAGGCTGGCAGAGACCTAAAAATGAAGATTAATGTCGGTTGAAGGCAGTTCTCTGTAAGCAATGTTTGTAGCACATTAAAACACTGTAAATATGATTAATTGACATCTGTCACTGACATCTGTGAATAGACACTTTTTATGGATATCATTAGTCTTTTTTGCATAGCCAAGCTTTTGACTATAATATGAAGTCTGGACCAGTTTGCAGCTTCGTCTGGCTATGAACATCAGGAAGAGTATGTCTGACTGACATAAAAAGAGACTTGTGGAGTGTGGCAGAAACATAAATCGGCGCCTATGCCCAGATCTACCCATTTATTTGTCAGCAAACTTTTGACAGCTCCAGCGCTTTTGTTAAAACTACAGATCGCACTTCTGCATTTTTGTATCCACCCCATGGAAATTTTAAATATTTCCTTGGCAATATATATATATATATATATATATATATATATATATATAATATTATTATATTATATACACACACACACACACACACACACACACACACACACATTTTTGTAAATATTTTATTATATCTTTTCATGTGACAACACTGAAGAAATGACACTTTGCTACAATGTAAAGTAGTGAGTGTACAGCTTGTATAAGAGTGTAAATTTACTGTCCCCTCAAAATAACTCAACACACAGCCATTAACATCTGAACTGCTGGCCACAAAAATGAGTACACCCCTAAGTAAAAATGTCCAAATTGGGTCCAATTTGCCATTTTCTCTCCCTGGTGTCATGTGACTCATTAGTGTTACAAGGCCTCAGGTGTAAATGGGGAGCAGGTGTGTTAAATTTGGTGTTATCGCTCTCACTCTCTCATACTGGTCACTGGAAGTTCAACATGGCACCTCATGGCAAAGAACTCTCTGAGGATCTGAAAAAAAGAATTGTTGCTCTACATAAAGATGGCATAGGCTATAAGAAGATTGCCAAGACCCTGAAACTGAGCTGCAGCACGGTGGCCAAGACCATACAGCGGTTTAACAGGACAGTTTCAACTCAGAACAGCCTTGCCATGGTCGACCAAAGAAGTGCACATGCTCAGCATCATATCCAGAGGTTGTGTTTGGGAAATAGACGCATGAGTGCTGCCAGCATTGCTGCAGAGGTTGAAAGGGTGGGGGGTCAGCCTGTCAGTGCTCAGACCATACGCCGCACACTGCATCAAATTGGTCTGCATGGCTGTCATCCCAGAAAGAAGCCTCTTCTAAAGATGATGCACAAGAAAGCCCGCAAACAGTTTGCTGAAGACAAGCAGACTAAGGACATGGATTACTGGAACCATGTCCTGTGGTCTGATGAGACCAAGATAAACTTATTTCAGTTCAGATGGTGTCAAGCGTGTGTGGCGGCAACCAGGTGAGGAGTACAAAGACAACTGTGTCTTGCCTACAGTCAAGCATGGATGGTGGGACTGTCATGGTCTGGGGCTGCATGAGTGCTGCCGGCACTGGTGAGCTACAGTT